>NW_026705040.1:0-234092 GCF_029867415.1 Vicia villosa
TCCTGAGCCCGGATCAAGATGGGGCCTAATTTTTGATGGAGCAGTAAACGCTTTTGGCAATGGAATTGGGGCAATCATCATCACTCCCAAGGGTACTCATATCCCGTTCTCCGCCAGACTGCTATTTGATTGCACCAACAACATCGCAGAATATGAAGCTTGTATCATGGGTCTCGAAGAAGCCATTGACTTAAGGATCAAGATCCTCGACATATATGGAGATTCAGCCCTCGTGATCAACCAAATCAAAGACAAGTGGGAAACTTACCACCCTGGCTTGATTCCTTACAGAGATTATGCAAGACGTCTGTTGACTTTCTTCAACAAGGTTGAATTGCATCATATACCTCGAGATCAGAATCGAATGGCAGATGCCTTGGCTACTCTATCTTCCATGTTCAAAGTCAGTCACTGGAATGATGTGCCTAAAGTCAGAATCACGCGCCTTGAAAGGCCCGCCTATGTATTTGCAACTGAAGCAGTCATCGATGATAAACCGTGGTTCCACGACATCAAACGCTTCCTTCAAACTCAAGAGTACCCGCTTGGGGCATCAAACAAAGATAAGAAAACTCTAAGGAAACTTTCTGGCAGTTTCTTCCTGAATGGAGATGTGCTATACAAAAGAAACTTCGACATGGTTTTGCTCAGATGCGTGGACAGACACGAAGCAGACATGTTAATGCATGAAGTGCATGAAGGGTCCTTTGGAACTCATTCAAATGGGCATGCAATGTCCAAGAAAATGTTAAGGGCAGGTTACTATTGGTTGACAATGGAATCTGATTGTTATAAACACGTGAAGAGATGTCACAAGTGCCAGATCTACGCAGATAAGATCCATGTGCCACCGACTCTACTCAACGTTCTCTCATCTCCATGGCCTTTCTCCATGTGGGGTATTGACATGATTGGAATGATCGAACCAAAAGCTTCAAACGGTCATCGTTTCATCTTAGTGGCTATTGATTACTTCACCAAGTGGGTCGAAGCAGCATCTTATGCCAATGTTACAAGACAAGTGGTTGTGAGGTTTATCAAGAATAACATCATTTACCGATATGGTATTCCCAGCAAGATCATTACTGACAATGGTTCAAACTTGAACAACAAGATGATGAAAGAATTATGTGAGGAATTCAAGATTGAGCATCATAATTCTTCTCCTTACAGACCAAAAATGAACGGCGCTGTTGAAGCTGCCAACAAGAACATTAAGAAGATCGTCCAGAAAATGGTCGTCACTTACAAAGACTGGCATGAAATGCTGCCATTTGCTTTACATGGGTACCGTACTTCAGTGCGTACTTCGACAGGGGCAACTCCTTTTTCTCTAGTATACGGCATGGAAGCTGTGCTCCCCGTAGAAGTTGAAATCCCGTCAATGAGAGTCCTCATGGAGACTAAGTTATCAGAGGCTGAATGGTGTCAAAGCAGATACGATCAGTTGAACTTAATCGAAGAAAAACGTATGATTGCTCTTTGCCATGGACAGTTATACCAAGCAAGGATGAAACAAGCTTTCAACAAAAAGGTTCGACCTCGTGAATTTCAAGAAGGCGACCTCGTGCTTAAAAAGATCTTGTCTTTTCAACCAGATTCTAGGGGCAAATGGTCTCCTAATTACGAAGGCCCGTATGTTGTCAAAAGAACATTTTCTGGCGGCGCCATGATTCTTACAACCATGGATGGTGATGAACTCCCACATCCTGTGAATGCTGATGCAGTCAAGAAATACTTTGTCTAAAAAAGAACAAAAGAACAGCTCGGTAAGTCGAAAACCCGCAAAGGGCGACTTAGGCAAAAATGAGCGTCTCGGTGGACTGAAAACCCGAAAGGGCGGTCCAGGCAAAAATTAGAGACAATAAAAAAAAATATATATATATATATAAAAATATCCTGGTAGATTGAAAACCTGAAAGGGCAATCTAGGCAAAAATTAGGGAGTAATGACAAAGTAACTGCATCAGTCCATACTTCGTCACCTGAAGAGTCTGTACTTCATCAAAGGATCTTCGATCAAATCATCGCCAATCTGAAGCGACAAGCACAGTTGGAACTCAAAGTTGTTAGGGAATAGTGGTTATTGCTTTCAATGTAGCCTTTTCCGCATAATTACCATTTCCAACTTTTGTAAATACTCCATGGAATCACGCCTTTAGCGGGTTTCCATCCTATTAAATAAATTTGAGCCTTGTGCCCATTTGTTTGCAATCTTTAATTTCTTTCAGCTTGCAAAATGACGCTTTAATTGTGTTATTCACTTTTGAAACAAAAAGAAAAAATAAGTTTTAAATGAATTTACTTCACTTTTCTTTTTCAAAATAAAAGCGAAATTTTCCTTTGAGTTGTGAACAACGGAAGGAACATCAGCAGTCGTCTCCATAGGATGAACAAAAGGATTCTCCCTGAAAAATTGTTGAGACAACGGTATTCTTGTCCCAGAAAAGAATTCTTGAAGCAATTATCCCTCGAGGTAAAAAAGCTCTTCTATCCCCAGTGAAGAGGATCTTTTATCCCTAGTGACGAAGATTTTCCATCTCCAGTGAAAAGGTTCTTCCATCTCAATGAGAAAAGATGATCATCTTCCCCAGAGAAGCTAAAAGCACGCAACACCATTCATCACCTGTGTTATCTACACCGTATTGAAAAACATTTGCCAAGTATCTGGTTGTATTGCGACGTCGGTCCCTCTCCAGTATACTTCTTTGTCTGTCAGTATTGTCGGCATGCATACTACATTCATGACATTCATCATTCATACATATTTGCATCATTTATGCATTCTTGCATTTTTCAATAATTGCTTCGAAATCACTTGTTCAGGATATATCTATCCCAAATAAAAAAAAAGAAAAAGAAAAAAAAAAAGAAAAAAAAGAAACAAGTATGGGCGTGTCATCTCTCCAATAGGTTGTCACCCATAAGCAGAAATAAAATTTTCTTTCTCCAGTTCCCCGCTGAGATCATTCCTCGTGGAAGAAGGTTTCTTTAGTTTTTCCTCTCAAAACAAAGGAGAAAATTCCCTTTCGAGTTCATTCCTCATGGGTACAAAGTCTTGTTTGACTATTTCTTTCCAATTCATTCTTGGTTAGAACCTTGTCTTTACCAAAGATTCAAATTCCGATTCCTCAAACAGAGTCGTGAAAAAACAGACCATAAACAATAGCCTCATCATCTGAGCAGTTTATGTTTCTTTCAAAAAGATTTTTCCTCTTAAGGAAATCAATCATGAAGACCATTTGACAATCAGGGCCTTATTACTGTTCACAAGGCTGAATAACCAGTAATGTCCCTAACAAAGTCTCCAGAATCATTTTATCACTCGGCTGATAATTGATCATGTCTTCAGAACCACTATCACGAGGCTGGTAGTCGGTAACCCTTTTGTTCTGGTTATATTATTAACATGTCTATCACCATGCTGATAGTCGGTAATCTAGTTTCACACCCTTCACCTTCGCATTATTAAACAAGTCTATCCCCATGTTGATAGTCGATAATGTCGATAGGTAAGCTTTTCTTACAAAGCTATCATTCCCCGGTGAAGCATACACTTGCTTTCCCGATAAAACGGATTCTCTTCCTAAAAACGGATTGAGATATCCTTCCCGATCTCTTTTCCCCAGTGGAGTCAGTTCTTGATATCCCTCGGTAAAGATATCCTTGCATCATTCGCAATTTTGGTATCTTAGGTCCAAAATTTGCGTCTTCTGATATTTAAGTCTCTTCCACCCTATCAAAACGAAGATTTTCAATCTTCATGTCTCAGGTTGAAGAAACTTAAATAGGGGCATCTGTCATACCCCAATTTTTGACCTAAGATACCACCTCATATCATTGCATATGCATCATTTGCATCTCTAACAAATTGCATAGTTTGTGTTTGCTACTTGTGACTCAGCAGGGTTAAATCAAGAAATCACTCATCAATACAAGTAACAATCAATTAGGGTTTTGTTCTCCCTCCATCTCAAAAGAACTATCTTCATCAACAATCAACATTTGGTCCTCAGAGATTCACTTCACAAGCTCAACAGCTTTGGATCGACTGAATTAGGGTTTTGACTGAAGGCAGCACACTCCTGGCTTTTGCTCAGAATTTGACCTAATGGCTTGGGACATGATATCAAGACCTCAAGTGCATTATCTTGATCTAATTTATTGGCTCAAGATACCTCCTACACAAAGATTGATCAGACAAATCCTCAGATCAGGGTTTTGAACTATCAGGGACTAAAATCAGGGATCACATTTGGGAAACCCTAAAAATCTCCAGGAAGTCAATCAAAGGTTTCAATCATCCTCAAATGATCCCTATGACAACATACAATGGAAATTACACCTCAATTCAAGACCTACAGTCATCAATTTCATCAGGTCGACAATTAGGGTTTTTTGACCTAATTCACTGAACAACTGACTTTTTAATCAGGACATGGTGCCACAACTCAAACCATGGCTCAATATCCTCTAATGCCTCAATGTGATCCATTCATACCATTCATTTGGTGAGGATAGCCTGTTTCAGTTGAAATCTCCAGAAACGCGATTCGTCTGAAAAAAGTCAACTGTACAAGATCACCATTGACTTTTGGGGAATTTTGGTCAACCATGACTTTTGAAGTTTTAAATCATCAATATATGATATGAGAAGTCATTTGATCAAGAAAAATCAAGAAAATCAATCAAGAATCAAAAAGTCAAAAGTTTGACTTTCATACTTGAAAAATTTTTCTAAGTGTTTTTCATGGTTTTTTCCAAACTTTGGAAGGGAATAACTCAAAATTTCACCTACAAACTGAAAAAAACTTCCAACATGAAAGTTGTAGATTTTGATCCAATAAACAACTTTGACACATATAAATTTTTTCCATAAGATCAACCATTTAAGAGATATGGAGCTTCAAAGTTGGTACTTTTTGAAAATTTCACTTAAAACTTCATTTTCTTCAAAGTTCATGGATCTTTTTCACCCATTTCCTTAAAGGTCTTGAAGAAACTTTCAACTAGGGTTTTGAAGTGTGTAACATGAGCTTTCTAAAATGTCCAAGAGCATGAAAAAATATGGAGTGTAGCCATGGTTTTGAATTTTGACATTAGTGAACTTTTCACTTGAAATTTCATGCCATTTTCACTAAGTTATGAACCAATTTGCCAAATGATCCAAGTAATGATACATAGAGGCAATAATTGGAAGATATTTTCTGATTTGAGATAGATGGGAAAGAGATAAGAAGCATAGCCAATTTTAACCATGGTTTGGTAACTTTAACCATATGCATTTAATGGTAAGATTCCTTTCTATCCCTTAAGTGCCAAATCACCAATTCTTGATCAAGTTGCAAAGCTCTGAGTTCAGACACTTTGGCCTATAAATAGAGGTCCAAACTTCATTCAAATTCACACCAAAACCTCACAAATTATAGGTTTTCTCTTTCTTTCTTGAATTGCAAGTTTTAAGTTTCAAAGAGAGGTAGAAAACTCAACCTCCAAACCCTTGAAGTTATGGCCAAAGTGATGGTTCTAGCAACTCATAAACATCATATGGGATGTGTTTGAACCACTCATGTAACACCCTTCTAAACCCCGCGGAAATTAATAAAATAATTCAGAGTAAAACATGAAAACAAGGGTGCCACAATTCAATTTAAAACAAACTATCATAAATCAATTGTCATGCTTTCACTAAGGAACAATCTGTCATAATACATAAACATCTCATGTTTACACAACGGAAAATTAATCAACAGATAAGCATAACATCATCTATGCAATATCTCACAAAATTACTCCAATAACAACAAAATAGAGTATCATCATCAACTCTAAACTAGCGTTCCCCCAGTGTTACAATATCAGAGCATGACACCGACACTATACTTAAACAAACTGGCCTATGAGCTATCCTCACCAAAGCCAAAAGCCGCTACTCGCCAATCTGAAATCATCAAAGTAAGGGTGAGTCTCATTCACAATTAACAAATGTTATCGAATCATAAACAATAACACGTCATAGTCACATTATTCATCCAATTTCATTATATTCAGATTGTCAGGAAGTACTCATCAACACATAACAACAAATAGAACACACTACCAAGAGACAACACCATAATTCATCCAAACAAACCATAACCATTACACATTCATCACATATTATAACATTGGACAATCTTCCATTCATGTTATAATAACACAAGTAGCCTAATGCAAATGCAACTATATGCATGTGGTACCAAAATCTGGGATAACCCAACTCACCGATCCACCATCGTCAAGGATACGGCAACACCCACTCACTAATTCCACACAATGGGAATTAGCTACCACTGATCCACCATCGTCAAGGATCAGCCACATAATGATTATGAATGCATGTATCAACCATAACATGCTCATCACCCACATAAATCAGCCAAATGTCATAATCATCAACCACCACAATAATCAATAGCCATACACAGTTATGCTATTTCTCAACCACAATAAAATACATATTTTACATCAACAATATATGTATAACAAACACCAATTACAACCACACATCATAACAGGTAAATCATTCATCATACAGTGCAACAACAATAACACCCCTCACAATCGTGTACCAAGTACGACAAAGCAACTCATCAATTTACCTCATCATTCCTCAAAACACATGATAACTACATTTACCATGAACAACACCCATTTGCACAATTAACAGAAGCAACCACATTATCACAACATACATCATTGCACGTATTCAATTATGCACACAACAACCATTGCACCTCATCAGCTATGCAAAATCAGAATAACCACATTTGAAGAAAATGATACTTTTTAAAATAAAATCAAGTTGTTATTGTTTTATTCATTTCATATGGTAGAACATTCAATTTAAGGAACAACGTCCAAAACGGCGTCTAAAACGGACTTACGGTTTGAAAGTTACACATCTTTACATTTTTCAAAGAAAACAATTATCGCTACAGCACGCGGCGCCACCCACAGTCCGCGGCGCGTAACGAATAGAAAACACGCCTTCGCGGCGCAAACACAGGTTCGCGGCGCGGAACGAGAAAAAGTTACGCCTTCGCGGCGCGCACCCACCTTCGCGGCGCGAACTGGCAAAAACCAGAGATCTCACATCGATTGACAGCATTACGGGATTCATCCCAAAATCCCCAAAACCCAAATCAAGTTATATCATGAACCTCAAATACCACCATATCAGCCACATACATGTTATAACACAAATATAACACACAAAGAGGATCATTTAATCATCATAACAGTCATATAATCATACAATTCATCACGTCAAACAATTCCCATCAAAATCATCCCAAAACCCCAACCTAACATATAACCAATTGACACAAACAATGCATCTAAATCAGTCCCATCATCTATAATACGATAAAAGATGTTAACCGGAAGAGTCCCCCCCTTACCTTAGCCAAAGATCTTGATTAGCCCTCTTCCTCTTCTGTTCCTCTTTCATGTATCAGCTTTCCAAACTCTCATCTCCTCTGCTCTGCTTTTCACGTTCCTTTTTCCTTCTTCCCAATTTTCCTTATTTCCTTTATTTTATGAAAACATAAAATAATTAGTAACGGGCTTACTCCCTTAGCACCCCCATACTACTAATCTCACCATTCCAGCCCAACTCCATAAACCATCCTTTTCCAATTAAATCCCACAAACCACATATAATTCTAATTATTAATTAAATTTCCATTTAAATTAAAAATTAAAATATACGGGTGTTACAACTCTCCCCCACTAAAAGAGTTTTCGTCCTCGAAAACATACCTCAAGTAACCAGCTCGTATAAGAGTCCTTTACCTGAGTCTCCAGCTCTCAATTAATATTACCATCGGTCAATCCTCAAAATCCATCTGACATCACCAACAGGGAACATGTTTCATACATTCAAATCTCAGTTCTTACGTCGCATTTGACCATCAAAAGTTGTACCACTCATTAAATCTCTAAAAGGTTAACAACAACAGAACATTGAGGTACAACCTATACAATACGCTCAACAACCGAGTAATACAATTACACAATGTATAGTATGATCACACTTGATCAACAATACAGTAATGGATCCCTTCTACCGAACATACCAACCTTAGACACGCTTTTCCATCTGAGCGATAAGGTAATACTTACACTTTTCACCAACCGCTTCCTTCAAGAAACTCAATACTCATATTCCTTTACCATTGAATTCCAATTATCTGACTCCTCTTAAGTCACACCAGTAATTATCCAACACTTTACATTCTGTTTCTTCCGCACTACTCTGACTACTCATCACAATCATCTATACCCAATAGATTTCTGAGTTTTACCCGATTCCGACTCTCTTTACTCATTCGTTTCAAGAATCATTCTTCATCATTCATGGTACTAATCTACCATTTAGCAATCCTTACTCGCATCCAACGAAAACCAATTCCTGATTTACTTCCTCTATTTAAACATCCTAACCATCAGAACAATTATACACACAAGTAATTATAGTCACTCTCATTAGCACCAATATACTGTCGTTTACAAAATAGCTCAAACTGAGTCACGCTCTCTACTAAGAATCAAATCAACTTCGTCCTTCATAGAGTATAATTCCTCATTATATCTGGAATCTACAATACCACCTTAACAACGAAACAAAATTATTACAGCATCATATAGTATCAACTCGTCATCTTAACTTTGCCAAATACATACTTGCTAACCACGTACAACCATAATAACACATTCGTCGTCTCAACAATTATTCGAAAGATTTATAATTCTCCGACACTACATCCTTACATCCATTGGATTCTAAATCCAACATATAGATCAATACATATTCTCTATGTAGGCTTCCGACATATTAATTCCTTACTTCCAATAAGTAGTACTCATAATACTACTCCACATCGTATTTTCGCTGCGCGACTCTGATTACCCGTCTTAAGTTATTTTCCCATCATGTCGCACTCTTCCATATTCACCTCTTCATAAGTCCACACAACATAGTGAGTGATTATTCTTCACGGCTTAGTATTCATCACATCTTATACCATTAAGGTAACAAAACAAGTTCATCTCATTTATATGATTTCCGTCTACTACCAACAAGAGATTAAGGGTGATCAAGTCCTCAATTTGTCAATAGATAGTTAAAAATCATATTTAAGCATAAACTATCGTTACTACATAACAGTGTCCTTTTTCTGGAATATTCTTCCGAAGCTCAAAACATCAGTTACACAAATCAACGTCAAGTCTCAACCTATCGATCAACTCAACGTCATCTTCCTGACCTTTTCTAATCTCGTCAAGAATGCCACTAGTCATCTTTAGCATACCCAAGCTAACATTATTAGATGTGCCTTCACATACCAACTCAAGTCTCAAAATTGTCCAATTCAATCCAACTCATTCATCATTAGCACCGACATATTTAAAGACTTCCTACGCAACACAATAGCACAACATTTTCCTCATTAGGATGGTAATTCAAACCAGAATCCTAATCCAAAAAAATATATACTCTAACCATCTCTGCTACCTCATATTAAGCCCTTTCTGATCGAAGAGGTACATTCAACTCTTATGATCACTAAACACTTCGAATCTTGAACCATACAATTAACCTGCAAGACCAAGACAACATTCATAACTCTTGGTCCTACTCCAAATTTTATGACATCTTTCGTGCCTAATTATCATTCCACTCGACATCTCAACAAAGTCTTCCTCACATTCAATAGGTGTCAGAAATCCTCTAAAATTCTTCTTTTATACTTATCGTTACTTTGCCATCACAAATACAATTCCAAGGGTTCTAAAGTTTATCCCATCTTTACTACTAATTCACTCTTCACTAAAATTCATCGGCACTCAAACCATCTTTATTGCCGAACATCTCATCAACAACATATTCCACTCAATTCTGTTTCAAACAATCACGATAGTAGGCATTCCTATTCAACAAGTTTCACACTTCCTTAACCGACTTCACAATATCTCCTTATAGGATCAATCTATTGTATTTATAACTCTCCCATAAGGTAGAACATAATTTCACCTCTTCGTAGGCTCAAACGGCACATTAATCCGACACTCGGAACTCAAGATATGAATTTTCCAATCGTTATCCGAAATGCAACATCGACATCATGCAGCGACGCTCTATACGGTATTCCCAAAACTCTTCGAATGGTACATCCAATTCTTAAAATTACTTCTCAACAAACCTTCTAATTATTCCTTCGATTCATTCAACACTGACACTGACATCCCGTGCAGTACCAATAAACAAGTCTAGTTATAAGAACAAGAGTAACCGTAACTTCACCTCTTTCCAACGTAATCCTGTCACAATTAATTATGTTACAGCTGCTGCAACCATTTTTATAACAAAGTTCATCTCGTTAGCTTTCCGACGCTTCAAACGGAACTCAATTCGGATGTCCAGAACTCCAGTTATGAATTTTCGAAGTTCCGCAGCTATTCAGCAATTTTCCTGCGTTTTGCTTACGAAAATCTCTCTCCAAAACTCATTCTCTTCAACTCTATCACATTCCAAACAGCCCCTTATCGTATCTCTTCACTTCCAAACATTCCTATGACTTCAGCAACATATCCTATCGCCGAAGTGCGATTTCTGGAACATTACAACAGCAATCCTCTTTGCAAACTTGCAGCTGAATCTCTTCCAAGACGTAAAGCTACTCAACTGACATCTTCGCAGCACACCAGCAGAGCTGACACATTGCAACTTTCTAATTTTCCTCTCCTACAATAACTGTCAATTACCTCTAATCATCTTCCTTCAAGATGTTCCAACTCAATTCCCAGTGAAGTCTTAATTCCATGTCACCTTCAACTCGGGAAACAACAAACTCCAACAACGCTCGCACTGTTTCCAACAACAGCCTACTGAATCAATCTTCTCCAACTGAAACATAACCGAGAAGCGAAGCTTCTCCCCCACTTGTTTCAATCCCACACCTGCAACAAACAACCAAGTACCGACAGTGATTCACTCACATGTCGCATACCAAGGAATAAAAATGCCGACAGTATTCAACCGTCGTGCCACTCAACTGACTCAACAATTGGCCGGACGGACCGACCTGCTCTGATACCACTATTGTAACACCCTTCTAAACCCCGCGGAAATTAATAAAATAATTCAGAGTAAAACATGAAAACAAGGGTGCCACAATTCAATTTAAAACAAACTATCATAAATCAATTGTCATGCTTTCACTAAGGAACAATCTGTCATAATACATAAACATCTCATGTTTACACAACGGAAAATTAATCAACAGATAAGCATAACATCATCTATGCAATATCTCACAAAATTACTCCAATAACAACAAAATAGAGTATCATCATCAACTCTAAACTAGCGTTCCCCCAGTGTTACAATATCAGAGCATGACACCGACACTATACTTAAACAAACTGGCCTATGAGCTATCCTCACCAAAGCCAAAAGCCGCTACTCGCCAATCTGAAATCATCAAAGTAAGGGTGAGTCTCATTCACAATTAACAAATGTTATCGAATCATAAACAATAACACGTCATAGTCACATTATTCATCCAATTTCATTATATTCAGATTGTCAGGAAGTACTCATCAACACATAACAACAAATAGAACACACTACCAAGAGACAACACCATAATTCATCCAAACAAACCATAACCATTACACATTCATCACATATTATAACATTGGACAATCTTCCATTCATGTTATAATAACACAAGTAGCCTAATGCAAATGCAACTATATGCATGTGGTACCAAAATCTGGGATAACCCAACTCACCGATCCACCATCGTCAAGGATACGGCAACACCCACTCACTAATTCCACACAATGGGAATTAGCTACCACTGATCCACCATCGTCAAGGATCAGCCACATAATGATTATGAATGCATGTATCAACCATAACATGCTCATCACCCACATAAATCAGCCAAATGTCATAATCATCAACCACCACAATAATCAATAGCCATACACAGTTATGCTATTTCTCAACCACAATAAAATACATATTTTACATCAACAATATATGTATAACAAACACCAATTACAACCACACATCATAACAGGTAAATCATTCATCATACAGTGCAACAACAATAACACCCCTCACAATCGTGTACCAAGTACGACAAAGCAACTCATCAATTTACCTCATCATTCCTCAAAACACATGATAACTACATTTACCATGAACAACACCCATTTGCACAATTAACAGAAGCAACCACATTATCACAACATACATCATTGCACGTATTCAATTATGCACACAACAACCATTGCACCTCATCAGCTATGCAAAATCAGAATAACCACATTTGAAGAAAATGATACTTTTTAAAATAAAATCAAGTTGTTATTGTTTTATTCATTTCATATGGTAGAACATTCAATTTAAGGAACAACGTCCAAAACGGCGTCTAAAACGGACTTACGGTTTGAAAGTTACACATCTTTACATTTTTCAAAGAAAACAATTATCGCTACAGCACGCGGCGCCACCCACAGTCCGCGGCGCGTAACGAATAGAAAACACGCCTTCGCGGCGCAAACACAGGTTCGCGGCGCGGAACGAGAAAAAGTTACGCCTTCGCGGCGCGCACCCACCTTCGCGGCGCGAACTGGCAAAAACCAGAGATCTCACATCGATTGACAGCATTACGGGATTCATCCCAAAATCCCCAAAACCCAAATCAAGTTATATCATGAACCTCAAATACCACCATATCAGCCACATACATGTTATAACACAAATATAACACACAAAGAGGATCATTTAATCATCATAACAGTCATATAATCATACAATTCATCACGTCAAACAATTCCCATCAAAATCATCCCAAAACCCCAACCTAACATATAACCAATTGACACAAACAATGCATCTAAATCAGTCCCATCATCTATAATACGATAAAAGATGTTAACCGGAAGAGTCCCCCCCTTACCTTAGCCAAAGATCTTGATTAGCCCTTTTCCTCTTCTGTTCCTCTTTCACGTATCAGCTTTCCAAACTCTCATCTCCTCTGCTCTGCTTTTCACGTTCCTTTTTCCTTCTTCCCAATTTTCCTTATTTCCTTTATTTTATGAAAACATAAAATAATTAGTAACGGGCTTACTCCCTTAGCACCCCCATACTACTAATCTCACCATTCCAGCCCAACTCCATAAACCATCCTTTTCCAATTAAATCCCACAAACCACATATAATTCTAATTATTAATTAAATTTCCATTTAAATTAAAAATTAAAATATACGGGTGTTACAACTCACACACCCCAAATCACCCCAAAACTCAGATTCACTTTTTAACCTCCATATGAACATGAAATGAACCTTATCATGCCAAAATCCACACAAGCTCATTTCTGTCCAAACTAATGCTTCTAACACCATCCATGTACCATATATGAACTATCCCAATCATCATCCATGATCTGAAACATCAAAATCATCAAATTCGATCCTCACACTAAAGCTCTGCAGATCGGGTACCACAAACTGATCAAGAGGTTTTCAGTTCATTCCAAGACTTCAAACATGTTCCATAAGGTCCACTGAAGGTGTTCAGATCAATAAACAACATCTGAAATCCCTCATTTGCAGAATTCGATTTCCAGTTTTGCCATTTTTAAGGTAAGCTCTCTTGAACTTCAAACTCTATCATACATGCATCATAAATAAAAAACTGCCATACTATCTTGTTTCTGCACATGCATGGATCATTAACCCTCAATCAATTGCCAATTATCTTGCACAAACACGATTTCAGATTGAATCATAGAATTAGGGTTCTTCGTGTTCATCAGAAAATTAATGATCTTAGAGTGAAAATAAATGAAATTAAAGACCACCATCATGATCCTTGTGAAAAAACGAGTGAGTTAGACCCTTCACTTGATCAATTTGGTTCAGTTTTCAGAATTTTCAAAATCAAATGGGGATGGTGTTCTTGGCGCCATTTTTTTGTTCAGAAATTCAAATACTTGTTTTTAAATATAATTAAATGAACGTGTATCATTAACAAGCTGCGCGCGCAGCTCAGTTGGTTGTTGTTTTGGCTGATGAGCATAAGGTCACGGGTTCAACACCCTTAGGGACCAAAACTTTTTTTTTACAACTATTTTTCTTTCATTTTTCTTTTACAACTTCATTTAATTATTTAACACATCAAATTAATTCATTTTTCATTCATTTTTTGTACACTCTTTATTTAACACATATATTTTGTGAATACCAAAAAAAATCATCAAAAAAGATTTATTTGATACATTTTTAAATAGGTTTAAAATGACATGTTTTAAGTGTTTTTTTTAATACTTTAAAATATTGTTTTTCATTTAATTTTTAACCTAATCACTTGTAAGTATTTTTTGAATAAACCCTAATCATCTAAGTGTTAATTGAAGACAATCTTTTTGTTTATCTTGATTAATTTGACTCCTTTCAAAATTCAAATCATTTTAAAACAAGCGATCACGATTCATTTCAAAGACAATAAACCATTTCTTTTTGAAACTATTGATTAAATCTTTTTAATTGATCAATTGATTTTCAAAATGATGTGGGGCCTCTCGAATATTAGAGAGTATAAGACCCACTCCTTTTTTTTTACACAGTCTTTTTATTCAAAATAAATAAACTTTCTTTCAAAACAAACTTTCAAACCGTTTTTCAAACGACGCGTCTGTTAACAAAACAATTTCAAAGCTTCTCAAATATCATGGGCCTCCACGTAGGTATAAGTCCCAAGCCCCTTTTGTACATACCCATTCCAGTACATGAAATTAGGTATTTCATTGTACGCCTTTTGTACATATCTCAATCAATGCGGTTTTAAACTTTGAATAACAAACCAAAAATGAAGGTTTTCTTTAAATCTTCCCAAAAAAATACCATGGGCCTCCATGTAGGTATAAGTCCCAAGCCCTTTGTGAATACCTGTTTACATAGCTTTGAATAAATTCAAGTGGACCTCTCCCCGAGTGTGAGTCCCGAGCCCCCGTGTATGCAAATGGATCATGCTTACAGGTATATTTCCTTCATAAACTCCATTATATACACACACTTTGTCATATATATAATTGTTCATACCTGTTCATGTTTGTTCATACTTGTTCATGTTTGTTCATATGTGTGATATGTGTGCTTGTTCAACTTAGTACAACACTAGGTTCCCCATAGCCTCCTATTGGGCTTCGTGCAAAGAATCTCCCTAGTTTAGGTTAGGACATAGAGTATGGTTTCCCGGTGAAATCGCTCTAAGAGCTCAAACCAACTATACCATGCCTCCCCTTGGGCTTTGTACAAACGAGTGACCCTCCCATAGCCTCCTCTTGGGCTTACAATGCAAGGACCCTGGATTGTCCCTCCCATAGCCTCCTCTTGGGCTTACAATGCAAGGACCCTCGGATAGCCTCCTCTTGGGCTTCGTACAAGGACCCACGGGCTTCTTATAAGCATCCCCAATATCCAAATCAAATACCCTAGGAGATTAGACATTTTTCATCTCTATGATAGGAGTATCTCTTCTATATCATCACAAACAATCAATCAATCAAACTTTTTGCCACAAGGCTGGCTAATCAATCAAACTGTTTTACCACCGTACTGGATGATTAATCAAAGTTTTTGTCACAAGGCTGACTTCATTGAAACTTTTGCCACAAGGCTGGCTGATTAATCAAAGTTTTTGTCACAAGGCTGACTTCATTGAAACTTTTGCCACAAGGCTGGTTAAACAAAAAACATCTTTATCATTCTAAGCACCCTAAGTGGCATGGCCCCGGGCTTATAATGAAAAGATTTTCAAACAAAATCAAACAGATGTATGTGATGATATAGATTAGATACATCTAGCATTTAGACGACATTTGTCTATTTTCCTTTGCTTCCACTAGCATAAGTGGGAACTACGATTGCTCTGACTTTCTCAACATCCCTTTGAGAATACGTAGGCACAAGGTCGATCCTTGGCGAGCAAAACAAAACACAAAAAAAACCATTCAAACCTTAGCACCCGTAGACCCCGAGCTACAGATGCTCTGATTCCCTCTAAGGGATATGTATGCAGAGGATCGCGATGATCTTTGCGAGCATAATCAAACAAACACCTTAGGTCCCACCTATTTCACAAGAACCTCTCAATAACATGGAATGAAAAACAAAGCAAAGAAACCTATAGAGTACTATAGATACGTTGGGTGCTAATACCTTCCCTTCGTATAACCAACCCTCTTACCCAAAGATCTCTCCCCCCACCTTTTAGGTTATTGCAGCTTTTTTCCTTTTCCTCCTTTGGAAATAATAAAAAGTTTGGTCGAAACAAAAGAAAAATCATTTTTTATGAGCACTCGAGCCCAAAGAAGGCATCAGGTGTCTCATCCACAAAAAAGAGGAACAAAACGATTTTTCGCCCGCGACAGGAGCGTTTGTAAGCCCAAAGGGCATTACAAGGAACTCATAGTGTCCGTCGAAAGTACGAAATGCCGTTTTATGTGTATCCTCCGATGCCACTCGGATCTGGTGATAGCCCGAACGTAAGTCTAATTTGGTAAAAACTTTAGCAGAGCCAAGCTCGTCTAGTAATTCATCAATCGTGGGTATGGGAAAAGGGTCTTTAATGGTGACTGCGTTTAGAGCGCAGTAATCGACATAGAATCGCCATGTCCCATCTTTTTTTTTACTAATAGGACCGGTGATGAGAAGGGGCTGTGACTTGGGGTTATGATGCCTGTTTTGAGCATCTCATCAATGATAGTTGTCATAACAGTCTTTTGAGAGTGTGGATATCTATAAGGTTTAACACTGATTGGAGGGGTATTTGGGGAAAGTGGAATGTGATGATCGTGTGGTCTAGGAGGTGGAAGGCCAGGTTGGGATTGAAAGATGGAAGGGTACTGAAGGAGAAGTTTGGATACTTGAGGGTCAATGGAATTGGGTAGTTCGGGTATGAGAGAATCAGGTGGTATGTTAGGAGGAGATTGTGAGCAGGGTTGAAAAATCATTAAGTGAAGAGATGCGATGGAATTTGTGTGGATAAGGTGTTTGAATTGGTGAAAGGTAATAGGGCTGGGTGTAGAAGCGGTATCCCCTTGTAAAGTGATTGTTGTATTGTTGTGGTTGAATGTGATAGATGGAATGGAAAAATCAACTTGGATGGCTCCTAAAGTCCGCAGCCAAGCCATGCCAAGTACAACATCTTCCCCCTCTATTGGAAGTAGGTAAAAAGGAAGCGAAAAGGGTTTATCCTAAAGGGTTATTTGAACATTGTTGCAGATTCCCTCACATTGTAAGTGGGATCTGTTACCTACCATAACAAAAAAGTGAGGAATGGGGGTCGTGGGAAGGTTGAGGTGATGGGCTATGCGGGGCTGAAGTATATTATGAGTGCTTCCGGTGTCCACTAACACCATAACAGGCATGCCTTTAATGCAACCTTTGAATTTGAGGGTTTTTGGGGAAAGTTGGCCGGTGAGAGCTTGGGGGGAGAGTTGGAAGTAAGTGTCTGTGGGGTCATTCACGACCTCCTGTTCAGCAGTGTCTTCGTCAATGATTGCTGCAGTTTCTGAATTAGAATCGTCACATAGTAAAATTAGGAATCTGCCAGCAGCACATTTATGACCCAGAATAAATTTTTCGTCACAATTAAAACACAAGCCTTGGGCCCTTCTTTCCTGAATTTGGGCTTGGGATAATTTTTTTATGGGAAGTCGTGGTGGGGTGGGATGAGTTATGGGTAAGTTAGGGGCTGGGGTGTTGGGTTTGATAGGACTAGTAGTGGAATTGTGGGTCGCTGGTTTGTTGGGTAGGGCAGAAAATGGCTTTGAATATCTTGGTTTGGAATCTTTAATCTTTGCTTCAATTAATTTGGCAAGCCCAATGGCTTGGGTAATATCCATGGGCCGATGGATCGCCATCTCATTTCTAATTTCAGTATTGAGGCCCGAAATGAAACAATTGAGGATGGCATCTTGAGGCAACCCAATAACTTGATTTCCAAGTTGCTCAAACTTGGTTTGGTATTCAACCACAGTCCCCTCTTGCTTTAATTTAAATAATTCCGCTTGGTGGTTTTCATACGTTGATGGGCCAAAACGCAACTCTAAGGCCTTTGTAAAGGAATCCCAATCCGTTAATAAATGGCTTTGATGTAACCACTTAAACCAACTTAGGGCATCACCCTTCATGTAAAAAGACACTAAAGCTAAACGGTTTGCAGCGGGTAATTGGTAATACGTAAAAAATTGATCGGCTTGAAAAAGCCATTCTAAGGGGTTTGTACCATCAAACGCAGCTAATTCCAATTTAGGGGTGCGAATGTGAGGTAAAGGGGTGTAGGTTTGGGAGGTGTTAAAATGGTATGGGTTAGCCCACGTAGATGTAATGGGCTGGGTAGTTGTGTATATAGGAATTTGTGGGGTTGTTAAGAGTTGGGTATGTGTGGGTGTAAAAGAGTGAGGTCTGGTGGAAGAAAAGGGGGGTTGGGTGGTGTTTAGGGCAGAGGTTTGGGGGCGAAAGGGAATAAAGGCAGAGTTGTGAGGTGAAGTGAAGCTAATGGAGAATGGAAGGGTGTTAGGTGGGGAAGCTTGGGAAAAAGTTAGGTTTTCTCTAGTAGGGGTAAAACGGGTAGTGCTTTGAGGGGAAGAAATAGAGTGCTGAGTTATACCTGAAGAGTTTGGGGTTGCTGCGCTGGTTGCTGCAGATTTTGTAGTCGCTGTCGGCTGTTTGCCTTGCTGGATGGCGATGCTGTTGATGGCTGCCATCAACGAGTCATAACGAGAATCAGCCAGCTGCTTCTCCGAATCAAGCCGTGTGTGGAGCTGTCCCACCGTATGTTTCAGCTCAGTAGCAGCTTTGTCAAAGCGGTCATCAAGCTGCTGTTGGGTTTCATTCATGGCATTATCAAGGTGAATGTGGGCTGTTTGCACAGCTGCTTGGACAGCTTCTTCAATAATTTCTTTAGAAGAGGGATTGGGTGGTTTGGGAGGAGCCATGAGAGACAAGATGAAAGCACCAAATGATAGACTATGCTAGGGCTAAAGTAAGATCTAAGAGGCATAAAAGGAAATTGACATTAAAAACAATTCATACTTTCTTCATAGAAATTCAGTCAAGAGTTCTTACATTTAAATAGCTAGGGTTGTAACCCATAAATGGGCTTTTGGGCTACTATAAATAAAACAAAGCATAAATCAACTAAAAGACTTCTAACGACACCCCCTTTTAATAATAAAAATCTTTGAGTAAGATGGATGTTTTCTTATTTCTAATGGGCCTAGTGGGCTGCTTCATATCAGTTTTGGAATCGTTCCCAAATCTTCTATTTTACTATCCACTGTGTGTAATATATTTATCCAGATTGTTCCATTGTTATCTGTATGAAAGTCTATAAAAACAATTTTTTATAATGCTCATAATATTCCAAATAGTATTTGATTCGTGTTTACAGTTTCTGTTTTGTATTCCAGTGAATCATGGCATCTTTTGATTCGAATTAGAACCTTGTCAATAAAAGGAAATTGAGGATCTTGAGATGCTTCAATTGGATTCTATTAGATTCAGCGGTATAATATTATACTATTTTGTTCTTATATTTTTACAGTGTATTTATAAATCTAAAAATCATATTACAATACTTAAATAAGAAAATGAAATATGTATAAGCTTTTGTTACACAAATATACAAATATGTATTAGCTTTATTAATATATTTTGTTTTTTTTATGGTTTCATTATTTATGAAATTGAGTATTATCTTGCAGGTTTTTTCAATGGATTCTCATGGAAATGTCCCAACATCTATTGATTTATTGACAATTTCTTTCCTATATTATTGACAGTCTCTTTCATATATGCTTGATTTTGGACTTTAAATTATGTTAAAGTGGTAGATAATATAGTGATGTTGTTTCTTATAATTTTATTTGATACTTTATATTCCAATATGTTGAGAGGGAACTTAATTTACTTTATAAATATGATATATAGTGTACCTAAATTAATTATTATATTTCA
Organism: Vicia villosa; assembly: GCF_029867415.1. Taxonomy (NCBI): domain Eukaryota; kingdom Viridiplantae; phylum Streptophyta; class Magnoliopsida; order Fabales; family Fabaceae; genus Vicia; species Vicia villosa. The sequence continues at coordinate 20,090 of NW_026705040.1, forward strand.
GTTTCTTAATTTTCTTTTCTATTTTATAATTACTTGATCAGCTGTATCATAATTTTTACTTTTTTTGGTTTGTCTTTAAGTTGTAACATTATAGCTACTATACATATACCATAATTATTATTGGTACTCAAAAACATAATATTCAAAATTGATCTCTTCTCTATTATTAATCATTATTATAAAGATTATGATATGTAATTTCAAAAATTCTAATAATATAGTTGATAAAGCTTTATCCAAATCTTTTTGGTTTTTAAATGGTTACTGACAATATTCATCTGTTAAAAAAATTGCACACATCTCTTTTATTTTTATTTTTACATAATATTTGTGATATAGTAAATGAGAAGATGTGAATATATGCATCCCATTTTTAACCATCATAAATGAAAGTCCCAGATGCTAAATAGGTAGTACTAATTAAGTGTGCATAATGTATCAGCTTCCAAAAATAAATTAACACTATACTTATTTGTACTATTAATTACATGTCTATATTATTTGTACTATTAATATTACTCTTCATATTTGTATTTATTTTCATTATAGTATTTTATAAACCTTTATTTATTTGTTATTCATTTAATTTAATTTTGTTTATAAATTTTAATTATTGTTTAATAAATAAATCATAATAGCTTTAGATTTGGTCTTTTATTTTCCTTTTAAAAAAATAATAATAAAATAATGATTAAACTTTTTAGAACCCTGAGCGCCCCTTTCCTCTTTTGTCCCGTGCCTCGCACGGGTATACACACTAGTATGGGTAATGACAAAATAAAATTCAAATAACGTGTTTCAAAAATATTATAAGATGGAAAGTATCTTATTGATAATTAATTAATTATGATTTGAATTATGTGCAACCAATGGTCCAACTCACAAAATATTGGGAAAACCAATGATTCAAAGTAACAATAAAATCTGCAAATTAATTATTAAGTAGACATTATCGGAATTTTGTTCTAAAATAAAATAAAAAATAATTAAAAAATAAATTATAACAAATATAGTAAGATTACCTAAATTAGAAAATTTTCAAATAGTAAGGTGTCTAAAATATTGACACTTGGCAAACTTGCCCAAATTTTTATTTTGCTTTTTTCTATTGTATGATATATTATTTATTAACTTTTTACTTATTTTCTCGATTTTGAAGCCCCCAATTTTTTGAGGCCGTGGGCCAGGGCACTAAACACTTTGATGATTTTGAATTCAGTTGATCTTGGCTTGATTCAATGCTTACAATTTGTTCTTCTCCTCTTTCTGTACATTACCATCTAAACTATTATACTTTAAGTGCTCAACAAGTTTTATGAAACTTTTGAAGGAATTGAAAGATATGCAAAAAGTTTCAACACTTAAAAATGAATCAACACTTAAAGAATTAGTTTGAATTGAAATTAAAATAATTTTAGAAAAAGGTAAAATAACCTTTTGAAATGATTCATAAGTTTAAAATTGAACCATGAAACATTAGAATGAGTTACATTCATTTTGACTTTAAAAAAATACAATGTTTCATGCTGATATAATCGAATATCAATATATGGTAATCGAATGATGTTCATATTTTTTTAAAAAAATTACACAAATATGCGAATACTACAATATGATATTCGAGTATTGATAAATAAAATTCTATTTCTGTACAAATTAGTTTTTAATTATTACTGTAATAAACGAATAAATAATATTTGAAAGTATTTTAATTATTTTTAACAAAATAATATACAATATTAATATATAAAAGATTTTACTCCTAGTTGTCAATTACAACCGTTTGATATTTTAATATGTTCGACTTCATATATATATATATATATATATATATATATATATATATATATATATATATATATATATATATATATATATATATATATATATATATATATATATATATATATATATATATATATATATATATATATATATATATATATATATATATATATATATATATATATATATATATATATATATAGAAAGAGAGAGTGCATATCTAATATATAATATCTTATTAAAGTTAAGAAACATTACATGAAAGCACTTATAATAAGTGTTTAACAACTTAGTGATACTCTTAAATAAAAGACGAAACTAGCTAGCTCGGACATAACCGTAGACCTAGTTCCTCTTATTATTCTCATTCGTAGTAGTTGATATAACATAAAATTTCTTGTCGAAGATTCATCATTCATAACATTTCGCCTTACCTAATACTGCAACAACAAAATACCTATGTTAGTTTTATGAAACAAAACCAGAAAAATAATTTCTTTTTTGCCATCAAATACATTAATTTTTTTATTTATTTTACAAATCAAAGGCAAAACAATAAGATATACAAATTGAAATAATAAAGAAATGTCAAAAATCGTATTAACATATTAATTTGTTTTGCTGCTTCTAATATGAATTTTTAAAAATATTTAAAAGTGGTTTTTTTACAATTTATAATCAAAATTAATTCTATTATAAATAAATGTAAAAAAATATACTATTAACTAAAAATATTAAAAGATAGTAAGATCTACCTTTAGATCTTAGATGGATTTAAAATTAGATAATGAATATGTAAAACATATACCTAGCACAGTTGGTGGAAGCACTAATCTTGTAAGGGATATTAACCCCACATTTTCCAGGGAGTGCAGCAGCATAGCCTACATTGATTCTTTTGAGAGAAGCAGCAGCTGACTTCAAACAAGCACAAGCTGCACGACGGTCAGCCGTGGTCCTAGCCCCGTTAACTAACCCTCTAATGCCATAGCAACAACGCGGCGAAACAGCACCACCATTCTGAACATAACCCATGCATGGCACAAGGCTACTAGTGACTTGTCCACATGAAACTGCAGCACCATTTTGTACATACAGCAAAGTGATGAACATCATAACAACACATGCTAACTTGAAGTTGCCCATTGTGGTAAGAAATTAAATTGTTTAATAGAGTGAATGATATAGGTGTGAGTTTAAAGCATGGTGGTGGGGGTTTATATAGTAATTTTGAAGAGTGTTGTTGAGTTTGGTGGTGGTTGTGTCTCATTTAATGGGGAAACACCCTAGACTATTATGTGACACTTACACCATGCTTTCTTTAAAGAAGAACATGTATATAATAATTCAGTATGGAATTTGTATGATAAGAGAGAAGATACACTTAAATGCAAGGTTATAGAGAACGATGAATCTCATTGAATATTTTTATTTAAATTTATATTATAAATTAATACATATACATTGATATTATAAAGAGTTTTTATTTTAAAATATTTGATTTTTATTATTTTCATTATTTTATAGTCATGTCTTACAAATGATTATGATATATGAAAAAGTAAAACTTTCAACTATGCTACTGTTAATTTAGAAAATTCATTATGTTAGCTCGACAAAAAAAAGACCAAACATTTGCACAAGTGTGAGTTTTTATACTTTTCGACTAGAAGTAAGGTTCAAGTCAAAGTACAAATGCTCCGCATAAGAAGCCCCGAGCAAAATCCTCCAAGCGATAAGAAGCCTTCTTAGCAACTTTTTGTGGTGTGGGAATGCGAAATCTAAATGCATCCATTGGATAAAATGGGAGAACATTTGCAAGCCCAAAGGGAAAGGTGGGTTAGGTATTAGAGATGTGGGAGAAATGAAAAAATCTCTTCTCCTAAAATGGAAGTGGAGAATTTTAAAGGAAGATAAGGCAATATGGAGTAATTTCTTACGTTTGAGATATCATAACCCGAAGATAAAAGTGTTAGCCGCTAGCAAGGATCTTATAAACCGGGATGATTCTAGATGGTGGAGAGACATTGTTCTTAATGACTACAAGGAGGAGGCTTTGGGCGATGGGTTCACCGATCGGATCAAATGTGACATAAAGCAAGGTAATAATGTTCTCTTTTGGCATAGTGTTTGGTTGGTCGATCAACCGCTCCGTGTTTTCTTTCCACTCTTGTTTGACCGTACAACCAACAACTTATGCACGGTGATGGACATTCTTATTCCGAACAATGGTGACATTTTGTGGATTTGGGAAGCCATCTTCGGTGATGAGGTTTTGATTCATTTGGAACCGAACGCCAACTTAATCAACTTACACTACAGGAAAAAAGGCCTCCTGCCACGCCCAGAAAACCGAGGCTATATGCAAAATAACCGTGGCGTAACGCTGAGGCCACGGTTTGGCCACGAAAATCCAACTGTGGAGTATACGGCCGTGGCCTAAAGTAAAGTCCACGGTTTTTTGGTATAGACCACGCCTTTTTTACAACCGTGGCTTTTTTAGGCCACGGTTTAGGTAGCTTGATTAAGGCCGCGGTTTGTACTTGCCATGACTTCAAAACTGTGGCTATATGGTAAAGCCACGGTTTCAATTTAACGTTTACAATACAGTTTTGGTTCAATATATAACCACGGTTTGGTTATGACCACAGATTTAAAACCGTGGTTATATGTTATGCATTCTAAACCATTAATATTGCCACAGTTTATTCCCTTAGTTTTCTTATTTTTGTCATTAATCAGTTTAATATTCTTAATTAAGAAGAAAAAAATTACTTTAATCATGATAGGAAGATGTGTAAATGAAAGGAAAATACTAATTGGAATTAAATAAACATTCAATGTACTTGAGTCTATTCTAAAATACATATAAATAAAAAACTGTGATAGGAAATATCACCTCATTTTCTACTGCTAATTAAAGCCGGGTTCCTTAAAATTTATTCTAAAGCCGGATTCCCTAAAAGATACAACACCTAGTATGAAATGTGAACATATTGGAAAATGAACATATTATAGATGTCAAAGCACCATTACCACCATTCATATCTGTTTTGATATAACCCGGAGAAATAGCATTTATACTAAAAGAAGGATGTTTCTTAGCCAAAACTCTTGTGTAGGCATTAAGAGCAGCTTTAGTTTCATGTGAACCCTCTTTATAATCCTTTAGAAATTCATTCATAAGTTCATCAATCTTTTCCGCGGTGAGATTTTCGACATCACTTAGTATTTCTTTAGGTCGTCCATTAGGAAAAATCTGCAGAAAAAATTACACCAGATTAATTTTAAATATATAGTACGATATATCATCTCGATTAGTTCATTTCATAACAAGTATCAATGGAAAAAAGAAGAAGCATTGACTAATTCGTACCTCTAATCTTCCGATAGATGAAGATTAACCCTAAACCCTAAACATAATATAAGTTGGACCGCAAAATCGTTGTGTCCATGCATAATTTTCAATTTACCAAAGATTATAAAATAATATTCTATTTTTCATTTAGATCAATGACATAAACATAACCACTGTTTCAATGATGTACTAAATTACCAAAACATAATCAAATGCTAGAAGGAAATCAACTTGATGAGTCACAAGCAAAACTCTCTTCTCAGCAAGTCCTTCTGTAATGTATTCCTGTCCAGTTAATAGTGTCATAACTCATAAGCATAACAAACATAGTATTTAAAGAGACATTGTGAACACACTATATGAAGTATGTTATCAATACATTAAACAAATTTGTGGCAGTGTGTGCATCAACATCACTGAATGGATTATCAAAGAGATATATCAGCATTCTGATAAAGAGCACGAGCGAGTTGAATTCGTTGCTTCTAACCACCACTTATATTAACCCCTCTCTCCCTCTCTCTCTCTCTCTCTCCTATTTCAGTTAGATCACCATGAGGAAACAACTCAAGATCTTATATATACATAGAGTTTTAGATTGTTGTCTACAACCATGACTGCAGCCGCAACGTCAAAGTTTTATATTGGTCACCCAACTGCAACACAATTCAATTTGCACTTGAGATATATCGAATATGCTCTTAATTTACGGATGATAGCAAGTTTGTGTTGCATGACGTGAATCCCATGCATATATGTACATAAAATAAAACAACACACATGTATGTCTATTTGTAATTTGCTTCCTTTATCGGGTAAAGGAAATAGAATAGGGGACAACGTATCAGTTCAAAAGGACAACAATAAGCAACAAATTTCCTCAAGACAAACACATTGATCTAATATATATGTATATGTCATTCCTAAATCTAGGTGATGCAAAAGGCCACTAGTAAATGCAAATGTCAATCCAGAGCAATGAAGTTACAAGCAGTTGACAAGTTTAGATCAAAAGCTAACTGCAGCCGCTTCTAAACCAATGTACCTCTAAATCAAAGAAACACCCATAGCTACTTATATATGAAAATCTCATAGTACTCACTACCACGCCGTATGAAACAAGTGTAGCAGCTTCTAACTTACACTTTACATAACTTCTACATACAAAAAACCTAGGTATAAAAGCTTGGTGTATCAGTGGTACTCGACATTTCCAGATAATAAAGAGAGCATTTGCATAAAGAGAGCATTTCCATAAAACGGTTCTGCTATTTTTAGATAATGGTATAATGACATACAACTATACTATAAAGTTTAACACTCTACAAGACATGTTTGACCATTTTGATGGAATATTGGAGTTGATTGACTTACTATAGGTGAAGGAGTGCCAGCCTTCAAAAAGGCCATGTTAATAGAAATAACTTCCCCATCAGCCTTCAAACCATCCTTGATCAAGTCGAACTGCGAGGCACGGTATCTTCGGATGCTTTCAATACTCTTCAAAAGATTCTCCATAGCAGAGTTATCATAAAGCTTGGCACCATGTCCCGGAATCCCAACGGCCTTGATTTTCAACCACCATGAACTCCTCTCCGCATAGAACGCCCTGTAATGGTCATCCGGAGAAGCCAACCCTGTGTTTTGTAAGTGAATACAATGTTGAATTGAATTAAGAAATGAGTACAAATTCAAATCAATGCTCCACAAGTTACAAACAATTACATATAAAATAACTTATAAGTGCTTATCAGTATAAGTGTTCATTAATACTATACCTTCATCAAGCACTATACCAACATTCAAATCCTGAAAAACACTAGAAAAAAGAAGCATTGTTATGGTAACTTAACACAGAGATAGGCATATAACATGGTCCAATATGCACTCCCCTGATTATAAATTTTTTGGTGTGAAGTGCATGCACAAAAATCTCTCAGTCAGTCCCATACACAAAAATACAAGTGCATGCACATTCAGTTTTAAGGGAGCATTTTAAGACAGATATACCAATCAACTTAACAGCAGAAAAGCAGAAAAATAAAATTCAACATAATCCAATTACCACTAACTGTAACACATCCAAACAAAAAGTACTCCCAGGGATTATAATTTTTTTTTCATACTCAAATTCTAGCTCAAATCTGAGCCATTGCCACGACAGGGCAATGACAAGCTACATTAAAGTTCTAACATAATATAAGACATCATTCTCAGTAAGTTTTCAGATTTCAGAAAGAAATGCATACTTTTACATACCCAAAATTCTCGAATTTTAGAGGAAAAACCGTGAAATCGCTCGCTGTCTCTTAACTGCTGAAGTAGAAAAAACTGAAGCACTTGTTTGATTACTAGTTTGCTCCAGAGATGGATTTTCCTAAACACAGTAACAAGGTTACTTTGGTTAGTCTCGACAACAATATCAACAATAGCAAGCCGTCACTGAAATGCACAATTTCTTTGCTAGCTACTTGAGTTCAAGGAAAATACAAAATTAACAACCAATAGCCTCTCAAATCTCAATCATTCCCACTAATTCACATATAAATAGGATTAACTCATTAATTTTGACCCCTAACCTCGACGTCTTTGTCAGTGGAAGCTTGAGTTCCTTTCAAGATCTCCAAAACATCCTTCATGGATGGGCGCATTTTGGGCTCGGGTGCAAGACACCTAGAAGCAACCTTAGATATAGTAAGTGCAGCTTTGATTGGATACTTTCCTCCTAATTGAGGATCCATAATCTTCTTCAATTTTCTTCTTTCCTGTAGGTGCGGTTTGATCCAATCCGTTAGACTGTGATACCCGCTTGGGCGGTTGAGATCTATCGCCCGTAAGCCCGTCAGTATCTCAACCAAAACAACTCCAAAACCATACACATCACTATTTACATATAGATGCCCTTCATTTTCAATTTCAATTTCAATTTCAGCCTACTTTAACAGCAACAAGTTCATTTTATAGTAAAAAGCAATGAAGAGATGTATTACTTACCTGTTTGCATATATTCAGGAGCTGCATAACCTGGTGTTCCCATCACCGTTGTAGACAAATGTGATTGACTAGCCGAAGGACCCAGTTTTGCCAACCCAAAATCTGATATCTTGGCATTATAGGACTGCGAAAGCATCATAATTGAGTCAAAATGAAAGGCAATTAATAAAGATTTATGATAACAAAGAGGTAGATTAGCAAAGTGAAGAGAGACTGACCCCATCAAGCAATATATTAGAGGCCTTAAAATCTCTGTAAATAATTTCTCTATCTGGTGTATGCAAGAACGAAAGTCTGGTAGCTGCTCCGATTGCTATCTTAAGCCTCAGCTCCCAAGGAAGTGGTTGAACAACAACACCTCCTATAGTATTTAATTTCAATGATTGAATAAAAAAAATACAAAAATATATATAATCTTCACAAAACATTAATTAGTTGCAGCAGAAACAAAAAAACACTTACTTCCAAAGAGGTGATTTTCCAAACTACCCTTCTGCATGTATTCGTAGACAAGAAGAAGCTCTGTATCCTCATAACAATATCCCAAGAGTTTAACAAGGTTAGGATGGTAAAGTCTACCTAGAAAATGTATCTCTGACTGCAAAAACCACAAATCAACCATTAGAATGAATAATTAATCTAACATAAATTAGGTTAAGGACATCAGATACAGCTTCAATTATTCATTACCTGCCATTCCTGGAGACCTTGTAAACTTTCGGAGTTCAATTTTTTGACGGCAATGGTGATTCCATCAAGCCAACCTCTGTAGACTTTTCCAAAACCTCCTTCACCGAGAAGTGTTTCAGGTTTGAAATTCTTGGTAGAAGCTTTCAATTCGGCGAAAGTGTAGACTCTCAGATTAGAAGTAGGTAAGATCTGACCACCGATTGAAAAATCAGAAGAGGAGAAATTGGCGCTGTTTATGAAGGAGAAATTGGTCGTGAACAAGATGAAGAGAGACGGAGACGGCGATTGAGGCATGAGAGGGGGAGAGGAAAAATTAGGTTAAAATGGGAACTTGTATTTATATTTTTAATGTTTTTTTAATTAAAAAATATTATAAAAAAAATTAATTAAAAAGAGGGAAACGAAAAGAAAAGAGGGAAAAAATGGGCGGGATTAATTTTTTTGGATTTGGGCTACAATTTTTAGTCAAAATTTTAAGGCCGCAGTTTTCCTTTGTGGCTTAAAATATCCGCAGTTGTATAACCGTGGCAATTGAAGTAAAGGCCACAGTTTCATACTCCGGATCCAATATTTTATAACATAATTCTACGCTTTTAAAACCATGGCCAAATCATATATGTGGCCACAGTTTCTGAGCTGTGGAAAATTTTAGCGTGGCCGTAGGCCAAATTTCTAGTAGTGTTATCCGATACGAGCAAGGCAATTGGTGACGAACTTAGGGATTTAATTGTGCTCTTACAAGGTGTTGTGTTGGACATAACATCTAGGGATGATTTTCATTGGAATCTCACCTCTAACGGAGTCTCCACGGTGTCTAGTGTCTCGTACTTAATGTCTAGTGCAAAAGAGATAGCTTGGCCAAATTCCACCATCAAGCTATTGGATGTTATTTGGAAGACAACCATTCCGGCAAAGATCAAGATTTTTTCGTGGAGATTCTTCATCAAAAGACTACCGCTAAAGGATCAACTTGTTAATAGAGGTGTGTCTATCTTAACTTCCATTGATTGCCCTTTTTGCTCTAATTATCCGGAATGTTTGGACCATCTTTTCTACCAATGCCAAGTAACAAAGGAGGTTTGGAATAGAATTTATCTATGGTTGGGGGACGATGCAAATTTGTCTCAAGAAGAATTCAAGCACTTCGGGAGTATCCAAGAAAAGGTGATAAACAACAACATCAAAGCTATTATTAACACAATATGGTTAGCTTTTATTTGGTGTATTTGGAACATGCGAAACACAATCATTCTTTATAGTGGCTTTTTTACTCATGATGAGGTGATATCAAATATTATGTACTTTTCATGGAGATGGATTAGTAGGAGGGAACCTTTGAGTAGGATTGATTTTTACGATTGGTATAAACTACCATTGCTTTGTAACATCACTAACTAGTGTGTTTTCGTTGTAAGGGTTGCACCCCTAGTGCGATTTCTTATATTCAATTGCTTATTAAAAAAAAACAAATGCTCCGCATATTAAAGGTTTTGGTATGGGACTAGCGAAATTTTCAACGGTTTAAAAGATGTTTAGTTTGACAGATTGAAGGATGTTTGACCAAGGCAAATTTCAAATCAAATCGAGTAACGATTTTTTAATCTTATCTAAAATCACTAGAGACACGTGGATGTTGATTGAAGGCAAGTACAACGTGCAAAAATGACGTGTCGAATGGAGGATAATTGAAGACAGTTATGTTACAAATATTATAAATAGAGGTTCTAGTAAGGACAGTTATGTTACAAATATTATAAATAGAGGTTCTAGTAAGTACTATTAGAATTGGAGGTGACAAAATCATTGTAAACTTCAATACATACTCAAGGTACCTAAACATAAGCGAGAAACGAGTGACTGAGGAAAATGTATGAAACTGCCTATCAATTTTATTTATGCAAATAAATTTTTTTCTTTCTTTCTAAATTTATTTGTTTGTTTTCGATTTACATAATCAATTCAATCTAGTTGAATTATTATCTCTTTAAACATTTACATTATACTTTTACTTAATCTTTTTTTTCTTCCAACACCATTGATTATCAATTTCTGACAACTTTAATGCACACTTTTTTCCAAGAGGAATAACATAATGTGGCCCAGGATTTACTAGTTTGGTCATTCAAGCAATAAATTTAAAACTAAGTGAATATTTACCAAAATAATTGGTGAACAAATTCGCACGCCCAGTAGAACATTTGTGCGATTTCTTTTCTTTCATTAAAAAAGTAGTGTATTGTTCTTTTTGTTGTCATTTCCTTTATGTGCTGAAAAAATGTTTTCGGTGTCTGAACTTTTATGCGTTTGAGGAGTAGCAGAACTTTAGGCGAAATGGTTCATCATAAGAACACTTCACTTCCCCTCCAAACACAAAACAGCCTATCGGGATCACCGTCGCAGAGATGGGGACTTAAAATTCCCACAAAACCAATGAACCTATCCTTACCCCAGTATCGAATGAAACCTCTTTACTAGGAGTGATGGCTTCATTTCCTATGGCAACAAGCATCACGACCACTCCCATGGCCAAACATGCGGTCATAGGAGATCTTAGGCCCCCTTGGATGGCTAGTTTGATATTACCACAAGGTTCTAAAGATTTCCCCTATGGGTTTCCAAAAACAATGATGACAGGATAACAGAGGCATGCGTTTACATACGCAGATAATAATGCAACGATAACGTCTTCTTTGGAACCATATACAACCTCAAGGTCTTCTATCAGCAACTCTGGTTAAATAACACAACAAAGAGGGACTAGGATTGCCCCTCTAAATATGCATGCTTTAAACACATATTCCATGATGCCCGCTTTACCCAGCAAATTGGCACAGTGTTCAACCCTGTAATATAAAACAACAACCAAGGTTACCAGCTATTGGCTACCCAAATGAGTCAAATAGATGATTTTTCGGTACTCCTCAGACCCAGGCGCAAATAATTCCCCAAAATATGCAAATTAGGAAAATGGAAGTGCCTGACAATAGATAAGAGAGGCATTTGTAGTTAAGAGAGGCATTTGGCCCGATGGGTCTATATTCTGTGCGCTTCGACCTACTAAACCAGCGTTAGGCGAAAATGTCGTCGCACTAGGTTGAGTATATGTAGGTCCTGCACCATGTAATCCTGCCATATATGAAAATAGCATTCCATAAGGATTTCCAGGTCTCCAACCCTCGAATGATGATGACGATGGTCTTGGGGTTTGTTGTTGATTTGCGAAATTTGCCGCAAAATGTGGTATTTCTGCCGTGCCTGTGAAGTGAGGCACAGTGGTCGAACTGGAAACTGGGATTGTCCCTGTTGGCACTGATGTATTTTCGGGCATGGCCTGGGAACTAACTATGGCCGCAGACCCTGTCGAAGCGGGTATCTCCTGTGCTTCTGACGTAGAAGTCAAAACATTTGTAGTACTTGCTGCTACTGTTCCTGACCCTTGTGGGGGATCTTGATTTCCCCTTCCACTGGTCGAATTGACCATTTTCTTGTTGTACCTTCGTTTAGGAATCGGTTGTGCACTGTTGGTTAATTTACCGTTCCTAAGGTTCATACAATGTCTTGATATATTCTAGACAAAAACAAAACAACAAATTAATGACAAACTGTTTGACACCGTCCCACTAGGCGTGCCAATTTGTTTACGGTGATTTCCGGTAAACAACCGATAGTCCTCCAAACTATAAATATACTTTGGTTACTCGCAGGATCGACTAGATTGATCCTAGGACATAGTCAAATAGTTGTCTCTCAAGATAATTTGGGTCATGTTTGTTGGTCTTTTGCTTCGAAACTTGGTTATAGTATGAACATGTAAATAACTTGCGAAATAAACTAACAAAGAATGTACACAACTGAAACATAAACTGGTTATAAATGTAAGTAAAAACTTTGACGAAAAGATAAAGGAATGTAACTTTCAGAAACGTAAAGTACAGAAATGTAAAGTGCAATAATGTAAAGACTTTTTGAAAAGAAAACTAGAATTGAAGGAAAAAACTGGGCGAAAAGTAAAAGAAACTTAAAGACACTTTGATTCTGTAAATAGAAATACAAACATATTAAAAGTGTGGTGTCATACGTACATTTCTCAGCGAACTCTTTCTCTTAACACTTGATACTTGAGTGATTTGTGAGTGACTTGTACAAAATGAACACCCTGGATCCTGATACTAAGACCCTTATTTATACTAATTCGACCCTAACGGTCCTACGCTAACGAAATGCCACGTTGCTCACATGCATGCGTTTCGAATCCCTAGGGCGCCATCTGTCCTTGTTCGGTTATACAAAATATTTCGAAATTCAAATCCTCCCGCCTGAATTCTCTTTCGATACGTGGCAACGTGATCTTTAGCGAGAATGCAACGAAATACGCTAAGCTTCAGTACCCTTTGTATTTTGAAAAACGCTTAAGTCTCAAAGACAATCTATCTCGATTCAGCTTTGATTTCAATCATCTTCATCATAAATAACATCCTCAGAAATGGCCTTTAAAAACCATTTATTCTCAAGAATGGCCACTGAAAGCCATCTTCTTCTTCGAACTTTAATTCTTCAAGAAGCATATCCTTCAATCGAAATTTCCAGCTAACAATGGGGCAGTCAAAGATCAGCCTCAAAGAGTTGGCAATCGTTAAGCGGAAAGAAAGTGAGACGATAGATGATTATCTAAATAAGTTCAGATTGGTGAAAGCGAGGTGCTTTGCCTAAGTGCCTTAGCACGAACGGATCGAAATGGCTGCATGAGGTTTAAATTATTCTATTTGAAATAAACTAGATACCCAATATGTGAGATATATGGCTCAGTTGGCAGGTAGGGTTAAAATGGTCAAACGCTTAACTGCCAAAAAAGCCAGGTCGACAAGTTTCTTAAAAAAGAAAAAGTTCAGCCAAGACCACCTTACGTCTGTATATTATTGAGACCATCCAACGGGAAAAATTCAGCTGAACCAAAGGATGACAAATTTGTCGCTAAAACATACACTTTCAACGCGACTTAGTGCGACAAAATTTTTGACCTCTTAGTGCGCAAAAAATACTCGAGCGTCTATACGCTCAAAATATGAAAGAGTCTCCACCGAAGTTTTATTTTTAAAGGGAAACTTCGATAAAACCCTTTAAGGTCAATAAAACCCTTCGAAATCCCGTGCCTACGTATTCCCATGTGCAATGAAAAAATAAGAGCCTCATAGTCCATAGGTATAAACATTTCCTTCAAAGAATAGTCCTTTTAAAGTTTTCAGTCCACACTTTTGGTCTGTCACGTCTAACGCCATTATCAAAAGCTGACGTGGCATGCTAGGTGGCAAGAAGCTTACATGGCATGCCAGGTGGCAAGAGGCTTACGTGTCATGCTACTTGGCCAATGTCAACATCTCACTTGATTTCATAAAATTTTGTAGCTAAATAGTAGCTAAAATCGTAACTAATCTGTAGCATATTTATTTCAAAGAATTTTGGGTTTAAAAGAATACAGTATGTTTTAAAAGAAAGTTCTACAACCCTTTTAGATTTCCATGTTGTTGTCTATTCTTGTATGGTCTACTCATGTTATTGATTCTTCATATAATTGGATACGTAACTCACGCACCCAATGTGAGGCGATCATTTCATTTACTTTTCAACATAGTGCAAATTAGTTATTAACTATAGGATGTGATATTGCATTGCAAAATTAAATTCTCATGTTTAATTTCAATGTTGTGGTTGTAGTTTCTCAGCTAACACCACTGTGAACTGATTTATATAGCCAACACCAGTGTGAACTTATTAACACGACAATAAGAAGTGATTTATGAAACTTGTACAGGATAGGAAAAAGGTTAGGATGATGATTTAGTTATGAACAATATGAAACGTGATTGCAAATCCATTGGAACTCCAACTCTACACTCTTATTTACGGGCTCAAGTGTGATGTTGTCCTTTGGCCATGTGGCATGACACGTCAGCATTTTGCCACCATGACATTTCCACGTGGTGTGTCACGTCCGCTTATGTTAATGGTGTTAGACATGAGGGACCAAAAGTGTGAACGAAAAATTTTTTGAGGACTATTTTTTGAAAAAAAAATTTTGAAAGACTAAAAACGATGTTTAAGATATTTAGAGGGACCATAAACTTATTTAACCCTTTAAAAAAATATTTCTTTATGTAAAAACTAGTTTTTATTTATTATTATGATAAATAAATAAATAAATAATATTCGAAGGTATTTTAATTAAAAAAAATTGATATACAATATTTATATAAAATATTTTAACATTGGTTGTGAATTACAACCGTTTGATATTTTTAATATGTTCGATTTTTATTTTATATATAAAAAGAGAGAGAGAGAAAGAGAAAGTGAGAGTGAGAGTGAGAGTGAAAGTGAAAGTGCATGTCTATTATATAATCAAACTATTGATCTTATTAAAGTTAAGAAACATTACATAAAAGCACATATAATAAGTGTTTAACAACTTAGTGATACTCTTAAATAAAAGACGAAACTAGCTTGGCCATAACCGTAGACCTAGTTCCTCTTATTATTCTCTTTAAAAGTTTATACTAGTAGTTCCTCTTATATAATTTCTTGTCGAAGATTCATCTCATCATTCGCAACATTCCATCTTACCTAATACTGCAACAACAACAAAAAAATACCGAGATCATTATTGGTATGAACAAAATAGATATACTTATTTGGAATCACAAATAAAATGATATACTTTTGTCCATGCAACAACATTTTCTCTAGCTATCACATATTGTTAAGAAACGTGTTTATGTGTTTATGTCATATATTGATTGATGTGAGACTCTTAATACATAAAGTTTATTAGAAAATAAAATTTAGTATTTTTGTAATATCATTTGTTTTAATTTGTTTGATCCAGTCATATGATACTTTTATGAATCTAACATGAAATAATAATGAAGAAACAAGATATACCAATTGAAAAAATAATGAAGAAACATCAAAACTCATATTAACATATTAATTTCTTTTCTGCTTCTAATATGAATTTTTTGAAAATATTTAAAGGTGGCGGGTTTTTACCATTTATAAAAAAAAAATTACTATAATAAAATATGAAATATATATAATATTTTACAAAAATATATTATCTTTAGATAATAGATATGTAAAACATATACCTAGCACAGTTGGTGGAAGCACTAATCTTGTAAGGGATATTAACCCCACATTTGCCGGGGAGTGCAGCAACATAGCCTACATTGATTCTTTTGAGAGAAGCAGCAGCTGACTTCAAGCAAGAGCAAGCGGCACGACGGTCAGCCGTGGTCCTAGCCCCGTTAACTAACCCTCTAATGCCATAACAACAACGCGGCGAAACAGCACCACCATTCTGAACATAACCCATGCATGGCACAAGGCTACTAGTGACTTGTCCACATGAAACTGCAGCACCATTTTGTGCATACAGCAAAGTGATCAACATCATAACAACACATGCTAACTTGAAGTTGCCCATTGATGGTAAGAAATTAAATTGTTTAATAGAGTGAACGATATAGGTATGAGTTTGAAGCATGGTGGTGGGGGTTTATATAGTCATTTTGAAGAGTGTTGTTGAGTTTGGTGGTGGTTGTGTCTCATTTAATGGGGAGACACCCCAGACTATTATGTGACACTTACAACATGCTATCTTTAAAGAAGAACATGATATAATAATTTAAATATGAACTTTTTATGATAAGATATTAAGAGTTGAGAAGATACACTTAGAGAACGATGAATCTCGTTGAATATTTTTATCTAACTTTATATTATAAATTAGGTTAAATTACTCCTAAGGTCCTTTAAATTATTTAATTGTAACAGTTTGGTCCTTCATGTTATTTTCGCTACAACTAGGTTCTTTATGTTATCAAATGTGTGCACCATTATCCTTTTTTATCCGAGAAAATATGTAAATTGTGGATGCAATTATTTTGAGGGATGTAAAAATAATGAAGTGTTTCCAAAAACACAACAATCAACATTTCTAAATGATTAAAATGAGAGAAAAAGGAGGTAGATATCACCCAAAAGGACCAAGTTGTTACAAAAAAAATTTGAAGGACTAAACTGTTACAGTTAAATAACTTAAAGGACCTTGGGAGTTATTTAACCTATAAATTAATACATATACATTGTCATTATAAAGAGTTTTTATTTTAAAATATTTGATTTTTATTATTTTATCATCATGTCTTATAAATGATTATGATGTATGAAAAAGTAAAACTTTCAAGAGATGTGCTATTTTTACCCTCTTTTTATACACATGGTATCCTACACCGTATAAAATTGCAAAGCAAAATATAATTGCAAAAAACCAAAGAATGATAAATTATTAAAAAATAAAATTGGTATCATGTATAGGTACTATTATGGTGAAGGGTGTTTGAAATGGTGTCATCATATCATTTATGAACTTTCAACTATGCTACTGTTAATTTAGAAAATTCATTATGTTAGCTCGAAAAAAAAAAAGGTCCAAACCTTTGCACAAGCTAAGTGTGAGTTTTTATACTTTTCAACCACAATTAAGGTTTGAGTCAAAGTACAAAGGCTCCACATATTAAAGGTTTTAGTATGGGACTTAGCAAAATTTCCAAAAGTTTAGAAGATGTTTAGTTCGACAGATCGAAGGATGTTCGACCAAGGCAAATTTCAAATTAAACCGAATAACGATTTTTTAATCCTATCTAAAATCACCAGAAACACGTGGAGATTGACTGAAGGCAGGTACAACGTGCAAGAATCACGCGTCGAATGGAGGATAGTTGAAGACAATTATGTTACAAATATTATAAATAGAGGTTCTAGTACTATTGGGATTGGAGGTGGCAAAATCATTGTAAAATTCAATACACACTCAAAGTACCTAAACATAAGCGAGAAACGAGTCAAGGAAGAAAATGTTTGAAATTGCCTACCAATTTTATTTATGAAAATACTTTTTTTTCTTTCTTTCTAAAATTTTTGTTTGTTTTTTATTTACATAATCAATCCAATCTAGTTGAATTGTTATCTCTTTAAACATTTACATTATACTTTTACTTAATCTTTTTTTTTCTTCCAACACTGTTGGTTATCAATTTCTGACAACTTTAATGCACATTTTTTTCCAAGAGAAATCACATAATGTAGCCCAGGATTTACTAGTTTAGTCCTACAAGCAATAAATTTAAAACTAAGTGAATGTTTAGCAAAATCATTGTGAACAAATTGGCATGCCCAGTGGAACATTTGTGCGATTTCTTTCATTTCATTAAAAAAGTAGTGTATTGTTCTTTTTGTTGTCAATTCCTTTATGTGCTGAAAAAATGTTTTCGATGTCTGGACTTTTATGCGTTTGAGGAGTAGCAGAACTTTAGGAGAAATGGTTCATCCTAAGAACACTTCACTTCCCCTCCAAACACTAAAAAACATGTTGGGGTCACCGTCATAGAGACAGGGACTTAAAATTCCCACAGAACCAATGAACCTATTCTTACCCCAGTATCGAATGCAACCTCGTTCCTAGGAGTGATGACTTCATTGCCTATGGAAACAAGCATCATGACTCTCGTAGCCAAACACGTGGTCATAGGAGATCTTAGGCCCCCATGGATGGCTAGTTTGATATTACCATAAATTTTAAGGATTTCCCCTATGGGATTCCAAAAACAATGATGGCAGGATTACAGAGTCATGCGTCTACATACGCAGATAATAATGCAACGATAATGTCTCCTTTGAACCCATATATAACCTCAAGGTCTTCTATCAGCAACTCTGGTCAAATAACACAACCAAGAGGGACTAGGATTACCCCTCTAAATATGTCTGCATTAACCACAGATTCCATGATGGCCATAAGGCAATAAACATATGACTGTAACCATGAGATGGTTAATATGTTTATCCGGCAAATTGGCACGGTGTTCAACCCTCTAATATAGAACAACAACCAAGGTTACCAACTAATGGCTACCCAAATGGGTTGAATAGATAATTTTTAGGTACTCCTCAGACCACTATGCCATAAAAGACCTACGACAGCGTTTTTTTTTTGGCTTTAAAAGCGCTGCTGTAGGTGGCGCTGCTATAGGTTTTAGCAGCGCTTTTGGTTTAGGCAAAAGCGCTGGTGTAGGTAGGCTTAAGGCAGCGCTTTTTCTTAAAAAGCCTTTCATATATTGGCATAAGGCAGCGTTTTTTCTTAAAAAGCGCTTTCATATCTAAGCATAAGGCAGCGCTTTTTTGAAAAAGCGCTTTCGTAGGTGTTTTTATAAAACCTATTATTTTTATAATTTCTAATATTTTGACATATCTCAAATTCTCACAAATATTTTGAGAAATATATTTATTATATTAAACAAATAAAAATTAAAAAAATATACATTTAATATGAAACATTTTATGAATTGAATCTATAAGTATTGCATATTGTAGCAACCTGCCCTAAAAATAAAAGATTTAGAGTCGCCACCTATTCTACCAAGGCGAATAGGAAACCTCGCGCAGTTAAGAGATCAGGGTAAGATACTATATTCAGGTCGAGGGAAGGTGTTAGGCACCCTCAACCCTTTCCAAAGGTTTGCATTATAAAGCTAAGGTTTATGGCTAACATAAAGAAAGATGACAGACAATTAACAGGGTTAAGGCAAATAATTAAGATTAAAGGTTTATGATTTAAAGAAGTAAAATCGGGAAAAAATAAGATTTGTGGGGAAGGGGACTCGACTTGTTACCAAGTGCCTACGTATCTCCTTAGGGAGAATCAGAGTCAACGTAGTTCGGGGACAGCATTGTACGCCTTAGAATTAGAATTTGATTGTATTTGAAGTTGTTTTGAAATGCCTATGATGCGTTAGGAATTTGAAAGGTTTGTTTGGAAGTATTTTAAGATTTGGGCGTACAACCCTGGTTTTAATTTGTTACCATTAGTTGCGATAATCAATAGGTTTGATTACTACGGCTAACGGATTAAAGGGAGGATTGCTAACCACTATAATCGATAGATTCGATTATCACGAATAGCAAATGTGCGTATTTTAATTATCGTTACTCCTCATAATCGATAGATTCGATTACAAATAATAACGAATTTGATAAAGGGAAATGCTAATCATCGTAACCAATAGCTTTGGTTAAAACCATTTAGCAAAATAAATTGTGTATTGATTTATATTATTTTAATTAATTAAATAATTAAATGATTGATTATTACCCATCGCTACCAATAGATTTAGTCGAAACGAATAATAGATTAAATCCTATTATTTTGGCTAAAAAACTAATGGGATTGGAAAAACCCTAAAGCCTTGGTAACAAATGATTCTATAATTTAAGTTAAATTAAAATAAATTAAATCGAATAGTCGAGATAATCGGGACAAATTCTAAACCCTAGTTAGGAGCCTAACCCTAATTTATACTTAACCCTAAAATAGATTAATTAAATTAAATTAACTTTTAATCTAAATAATTAACATAATAAAGTAAATAATAAAATAAATATATAAAGAAACCTGGCAGTAATCATGTACGTTGAGGCCTTGAGGGTGCATGATGGACCTTCAATCTCTGGAACGTTAGATCTTATACAGGCTCGATCTGATGGTGTTGGATTGAAAGTGCGTGGTAGGAGGGCATAGGCTTGTTGCGTGGGATTTGAAAACCAACTAATACATACAGTTTATTAAAAATATAGTGTGGAGGGTAGGGGTCGAACTCACTCCCTCTTGGTCCTGGGTTCACACGTTTGGCCTTCCATTCTGAGCTGCACATGTGATATTAACTTAGGCATGAATAAATAAATATTAAAAAGAATGTGAATGATCAAACAATAGCCAGGCTGGCCCACGCGCGCATTGACCGGCGAATGAGGAATGGGGAGAGAAGATTGAAACTTTGACGGCCCATTCACGCCTGTCCACGTGTTTCTTGAGAATCCTCCTTGCTGGTCTTCATCTTCTCCAATTAATAACCCAGATTTGCTAGGAAGTTGGTGCCATCTTGCTACGCCATTATCATAGCTAAATAACCTGCAAATGAAAACTCACAAAAACAGCCATGAACGAAATAGGAGCCAACCCAGATTGACTAAAAGTGACGCTACGAACTCAATGGAATACTTATTTTTTTTCCTGAAACGGCCTGCAAATGCCAGCACGAACCGACACAAGCTTGGTGCCCTAATCATGGCACATCACGATCCCTGCGTGAAAACTTCGAAACAATTGATCCAAACTCCTATTAAACATCCCAGAAACTAAAACAAACGGTTAGATTGAATCAAGACACGATAATATGCGTAAAACGAAAATTAAACATGAAGGAGCATGACTAACACGAGGAACACGTTCTGGACAGCATGGGACACATGTGATGATCAATACTTACCCTCTTTTACCTCATAAATAGGTTGGAGCAATTACTTGGTACTGATAATGGTTAGAACATGGGATATGGAATTGCACCTCTTCTTGAAAAAAAAAGTTTGAAGTTTGAATAGGGTTATGAGGTTCTAATTTTTCGTCCCCTTGTCCATTAGGTATCTTGTCCATATTTATATGAATGTAATTAGGTCAAATATTAGGCTTGGGCTTCAAGTTTTTGATGAGGAAAAAATATTGAAAATATTTGACTAAAACTTATATGAAATCTTGCTATTTTTGGTTCCAATCATTCCCATCTCTTTCCAATCACCATATATGATTTATTTGAGTTTTAAGAATGATCTTATGATTGACAAAATTAAATCATGCACCAATTTGATTTTATTTCATTTTTCCTTGATTTAATTTGAGTAAAATCAAAAAATAAATAAAATAAAGACCCAAATAATAAACCAACGAAATTCCTTGGCCCTCAAAGTGTTTCTTGGGCCCTTATATGATAAAAATAAAGCCCCATGATTTAATTCATTATTCTTGGTATTTTACTTGATTTATTTGCTATTTATATGAATAAACTTCAAATAAATATAAATAAAAATTCCAAAAATATGAGAATGGTTTTAGAGGTCATTTTATGGGTCATGGACATGTTTGAAGTGAAAATGTTAGGCCCATCAACCAAGAAATCCAAAATTCTTCACTTAGGATTTCATGTATTTCTTGAAATTTGGTCAACTTGTACACCTCGTATCTCTCTCAATTCTGATCCCATAATGGTGTTTTAGGACTTTTTGGAAAGCTCAAAGAATCCTCTAAATGACCTTTTTGGTTTCATCTCAGTTGAAGCTTCTATGCTCAAGTTATGAGCTTTGACCCAAAAGGTGTTTTTGTTGACTTTTTGGAGGACCTATAATCTCTTTGACCATATCTCTTGAATGAAGCATTTCTGGCCTTGGCTTGTGAGAGACAAAGTTGTAGAGAATCAAATTTCCTTCAAAATAGGCTTTTAGTGAGAAATTTCTGATAAAGTATGAGAGAGTTATGCCCAGTCAAAGTTGAGTTGACTTTCTCCTAAAGAAACCCTAATTTGAACCTTTTTGTATTTGTTCATTTCTGAGTTTCTATTGATAGATCATGAATAACCTTTGATCAAATGATGGATATAACCTCACATACTTGATGTTTACCAAAAATCTTGAAGTTTGACTGTACTTTGACTATAGTTGACTTTTAGGTCAACATAGTCGATTATTGATCATCTGAGCCTTTGACTGGGAAAGCCTTGGGATTGAAGTTTGATGGAGATACTTTGATATATGAGAGAGTGACCTGAATAAGCCTTTGAAACTTGAGCCATTGAAGATGCATAGGGGAGCCTTTGATTGAATATAAGAGGGCAAATTTTGGGGTATGACAGCTGCCCCTGTTCAATCTTCTTAAACCTGCAGAGTCAGATAGGCACGTCTGCCAATCGTGATCTAAAGGCAGAAGATGATTGAACACTGAGAATACCCTAAAATTTGCATTTGTCGGGAAGGATTTTCTGCAGGAGATGGGCTTAGAGATGCCATCCGAGGTAAATACCCCTCTTTTTCTTGGATGTGAAGCAGATACTTTTGAAAGGGACCCCTGTGTTTTGGTTGTAACACGGCCTAAAAAGGCAACCTGAATTTTGTGCAATGTTATGATGCATTCGATGTATGATGCAGTGAGCTTCTCAAAATAAATGAGAGCGATGTATGCATATGCATTATGTATGAATGAGGTATGTTAATCGAATGATGCATGATTGTTAGTTATGTTAGTTGAAGTTAGTAACCTTGGAAAAGACAAAAATAGAACCTTGTTTGTTATTGTTGAAATCTTGAAGAAGATCACTGCCGAGGGACTAACGTGATATGACATAACTTATTGCGCTCAGGGACTAACGCAATAAGTCATGGTTGGGATTGAAATTAAAATTGAAATTGAAATGAGTCTTGGTACTAACGTACCAAAGAACTCGGTGCCATATCATCGCTAAAGGACTAACGTGATAAGACGTAACGCAAAGGTCACGATTTAGATTGAAATTGAAATTGAAATGAGTCTCGGTTACTAATGTACCAAAGAACTCGGTGCCATATCATCGCTAAAGGAATAACGTGATAAGACGTAACGCAAAGGTCACGATTTGGATTGAAATTGAAATTGAAATGAGTCTCGGTTACTAACGTACCAAAGAACTCGGTGCCATATCATTGCTAAAGGACTAACGTGATAAGACGTAACGCAAAGGTCACGATTTGGTTTGAAATTGAAATTGAAATGAGTCTTGGTTACTAACGTACCAAAGAACTTGGTGCCATATCATCACTAAAGGATTAACGTGATAAGACGTAACGCAAAGGTCACGATTTGGGTTGAAATTGAAATTGAAATAGGATTTGAAATAGGATTGAGATAGGATTGGAATAGGATTGGAATAGGATTGGGATAAGATTGGAATAGGATTTGAATAGGATTGAAATAGGATGGGAATAGGATTTGAAATAGGATTGAAATAGGATTTGAAAAATAGGAGTTGGGAAATTAGTTTGGAATAGGAATTGGAATAGGATTTGAAATAGGATTTGGATTTTGATGTAACAGTCAGACGGGAACTGACTACCAGACGGGAACTGGATTTAATGTAACAGTCAGACGGGAATTGACTACCAAACGAGAACTGGATTTGATGGTTTTCCAGGACGAGAACTGGACTTCGTAAGGATTTGGATTTGCAAATGAAAATTGGGCTTTTATAGTATATGAATGTACCAAATGATATGCATGGTTTGATGTTGGAGTGAAGCGACATGATTAATGATTTATGATGACTTGGATGTTTTGATATATGGGATAATGCTTATGCTCATGCATATGTTGGTTGATGTAATGAGTGGAACGAAACAATGTCTTTTATAAGACTACCTGAAAAGGTTTCTAGAATGGATGTGAACAGAAGACTACCTGAAGGGATTCCTGAAAAGGATGCCAAATTGTTTTGAAAAAGACTACCTGAAAAGGTACTGTGTAATGTGTCAGCCATTGTATGTAATGAATGAGTTATACGTACTTGCATGATACTCCAATAATAGGTTGTTGATAACCAAAGCGTACATAGTTCGCTAATGTTGTAAGGTTGTTGGATGCTAGCGTGATTTCCAAATAATTGTTTTTTTGAACTTTGAAGATCGTAGTTAGGAGAAAGATTGATTCGAGGTTGTAAAGTATGAAGGCGCCTTTTCCTTTTGTTGCGCGTCTTATGGATTTGATATCCATTGCCCCAATTTCGTGGGAAAAAAATGCTTGAGGGAAGTGCCCCAGGAAATAGCCTTGTCATATGTTTCGACGTTTAGATTGAAGGGTGCGCCCTTGATTTCCGGGATATGGAGGGTTATCCATGGTGTTCTATCCTTTTGAATTTATCCCATGCTTGACATGCCCCTGATTGAGATTGCTTCGAGATGTGACCCAAGTCAATTGAACCTTAGGAAGAATGCCCCTAGTTGAGATTGCTTCGAGATGTGACCCAAGTCAATTGAACCTTAGGAAGAATTCCCCTAGTTAATAGGTTGTTTGGTTGTATGCCCCTGTTTAGGAAAACCCTCTGGACGTGGTTTCCCCATTCAAGAGTCTTTATCAGAAATGATCACCTTTGTGCTAAGTGTATATTCGTAGATGGAGTTGTACCCTTTGGGAAGTAACTCTAATGTGATGAAAATGCAAGTTTTGAAATTGAAGGAGTGGATGATTAAAAATGAATGCTTGAAGGAACGCAGTGGTTAAAAATAATTTTAACAAACCTAGGAGTCAGTATAACAAAATCCTGCTTAATATGCTTTCGTAGTTGACCTTGCCTCAATTAGGACTTTTGAATGTTGTAACTTGGCTTGGTTCAAGGTTTAAGAAAAAACGGATATAAGGCTCAAAATTTATTTAACCCACCCATTTCTCCTTGATGTTCTCCAAGTCCTAAAAATTCGCCTAATCCAATGAATGTGCTTTGTTTATAAGAGAATCGTTTCAGTTTTGATGTTGAGCAAAAGCCTTAGTAGAGATCCAAGCATTGATGGAAAAGGTTGTAAAGATCCAAGCATAGATGAGAAGCTTCGAGAATTCAGCAGTCACAAGATTGTACTTTGTTTTTTGCCTTTGTTTTGTTTTTATCCCTTATTTTTGCATGAACCAATTCCTTTGAATTTGATCCATCGGATGCCCTAATTTTTGCCTAAGTCGCTTTTGTTTTCTTTCATGGAATTTTTCCATTTTGATTTAGCGGGCGTTTTTCTCCTTTTTTGTTTGAATGCTCCTTTTGAAATATTGATCCTTGGATATTGAATGTTGTGACTGCCATGTTGACGTTGATTTGTAAGCTTTGACTTTGATATGTCCTCGATCTTGAATGATGTATTGAGGAAAAAGATGTTGTGAATGTTATCTTCATTGCTTCCTCAATCTTGGATGAACGCGAGGAAGGATATGTGCCTGAACTTTGCTTGAATCCTTGCTTGGATTGATTGATTCTCTTGACAACCAAAGTACGCCATTGAATTAATCGAAATCTACCCTGCCCCTGGTTGAAATCAAGGTTTATTTGAAAAGTAGAAACAAAATCCAACTCCTGGCTCGAGGGGGTAATGAGGGATTAACATCCTTATATCTCCACTGTTTGGGAATTGAAACAATGCCTGTACATCGTCGGTTCGGTCTTACCTTGAAAGCATACGTTTTGCGAGACTTAATTATTTGTATTCGTCATTCTCCCTTAAGTTTGTTAATAATTGAAAGTCGAGATTGAAATAGAATAGAAGGGTGCGAGTGGAAAGTCATAGTAGTGAGCGAATGAATTGATTTCCAAAACATGCATGATTATTTTATTGAATTACCATTCGAAAGGTACAACGTTTTACATCAAATAACATTTTGTGATCGTAGAGGTTACAACTTGAAGTGATAAACCTATTAATCCTAAGGGAAATCTCCTTTGCGAATCTGTCGACTTTGTTTTACTCCTTAGTTTGTGGACTTATAGAAGTGAGGGGTAATCTCGAATTATCCTTGGGCACGTCGAATTGTCGGGAATAAATTGTTAGCGGTGGGTTTTCGTCGTATCGGAACTTCATGAGTTTCCTTTGACTGAACCTCTTTTGCTTTTTCTAAGGATAGTATCATACCGTTCGCGATCCTCGGGGTTCGTAGATTGATAAAGGAAATTTAGGGCCCTTTTGCCCCTTGGTGGGGAGTCAACATATGTCACTTTCCCTCCATCGTAGTTACGCATCTTTGTTCAGGATATTGCCCCATTAGGACTAATCCTTGCCCCCAGGTTATCGTAGAGCTTCCTTGTAAGCTTTGCTATGTTCATAGATGAACCCCTTATGACTAGATACCCCTTGAGTGTATCTATGAGAGAACTTCTTTGTTGAACTAATCCTTGCTTGACAATAACCTTTGTTGTATTTATAATCTTGTTTTGAAAAGGCATGAACATGTGGTTGGCATAATGGAAGACATCCCCTTTTTTTTTGTGGTAAGGCCGAGATAGTTCTCCACGATTCATCTTCCTTTCTCTATAGTTTTTGATATTGTTTATCTCTTTGTGGGTTGTAGGAAACCGGCTAGCATGGTAAGTATGGATGCGGGCGAAGATAGAAATGCAAATGTATGAAGGCATGAAAATGCAAATGCATGCGTATGCGAGAGACTCTCTTTTATTTTGTTATTACTTCTTGTATGTAATGCAAAGCGGACGTGTGATAGATATGATCCTAAGGATATCCTATGTGGACTTAGGGATAACATTAGACCCTAACGAAATATTTGCAAGCTAGACATTATAACACGTTAATGGGAATAGATTAGGAAGTGCGCGGAAAGCAGCAGTTGATGACCGTTCAGGACAGTCACCAAGTCTCATGACATTCGAGAGGTCGTTCGACGTGTACTTACGAAGTTGTCCCTCGTGGGAAAGTTCTCGATGTGGAATGCAGCCTATCTAAGGACGATATTGGAGGGAATGAAATCCCTACAGGCTTAGGGATGAAAGATGTACAAATGGGAATTCAAAACCCTACGAGTTAGGGGATGCGCGGGAGCAAGCACGAGGTGACCGTTCAAGACAGTCACTATATCTCATGGCCATCGAGAGTCCAATCGACATGCGTTAATGAAGACGTCCTTCGTGGGAAGGACACGTGGTTGTAAAAATACAAAGGTGTAAAAGGAAAATCCCTACGGGCTAGGGAGTGCGTAGGAGCAAGCATAGAGTGACCGTTCAAGACAGTCACTAGATCTCATGGCCATCGAGAGGCCAATTGACGTATGCTAACGAAGGTATCCTTCGTACGAAGGACACGATTTTAAGAATAGGATCCCTATAGGATAGGGAATGCATAGAGGGAAACACGGGGTGACTATTCAATATAGTCACAAGGTCGCATGGCCATCGAGAGGCCAATCGACGTGTATTAATAAAGATGTCCTTCATATGAAGGACGCGATTTTTTATAGAAATAGAATCCCTACCAGCTAGGGATAAAAGGTGTAAGCACGGGGTGACCGTTCAAGATAGTCACTGAATCTCATGGCCATCGAGAGGCCAATCGACGTGCGTAAATGGAAATGTCCTTCGTGGGAAGGACACGTAGTTGTAAGATATAGAAAGGAAATCCCTACGGGCTAGGGAGTGCGTATATGCAGTCGCGGGGTGACTGTTCATGACAGTCACTAAGTCTCATGGCCATCGAGAGACCAATCGACGTGCGTGAACGACGATGTCCTTCGTGGGAAAGACATGGTCTTAGAAATTAGAGTCCCTACAGGCTAGGGAATATGTAGGGATACCTGCAAAATTGAAACGCATAGATACTCGAAGTATATAAATTGCAAACATATAATAAGCACATAATTAAGCACAAAAGTCCTAGGTTCATAGGTTCGACGTAGCGGCTTTAGGGAGCCTACCCTTTCCATTGGTATGTCCTAGACACGGGTCTCATGGGGTCGTTCGTAGCCTCCGAGACTTTTTGTCTCTTTGGATTTTAGAACAACTCATTTTATCCAATGAGGTTCGAATTTTTGGGGTAGGTTCTCGGAGAGATCAGCTAAATATCCAATCCTGCCCTCAACAAAGTCAAGCCTCGTTTTGGACATTTCCGAATATTCAACCCACTCCGAGTGGAGTTATCAATGAGACTCGTAGGCGATTCAAGTCCCCCTTGATCTCAAGGATAACTCCCACACTTAGGTTTTAACAACAATTTATATAACCCAACAGATATAATAGAAATAAAAAAATATTCACTTAAATAAATATTTAATTAAATCACAGTAATGAAATTGCAAAGGAAAATAAATAAATAAAATTTAAATATTTAAAACTAACCTCGAAATCCGACTCGGAATCCGGCTGCTTATAACTCAAAAAATGCAGCAAAGCAAATATTTGAATAAACGAATATTTATTTAAACTAATGAAATTTTAAATAAATAAATAAAAAATAAAAAATTTAAATATTTACAAAAAAAAATAAATCCTAAAAGTGGCAAATTAGCCAAACCCTAAAAAGTTTGCCAAAAACCTAAATAGTTTGCCACAAACCTAAACCCTGCCAAAACCTATAGGAGTATAGTAATTCACCATTAAGTTTTATCCCCAGCAGAGTCGCCAGCTGTAGCAACCTGCCCTAAAAATAAAATATTTAGAGTCGCCACCTATTCTACCAAGGCGAATAGGAAACCTCGCGTAGTTAAGAGATCAGGGTAAGATACTATATTCAGGTCGAGGGAAGGTGTTAGGCACCCTCAACCCTTTCCTAAGGTTTGCATTATAAAGCCAAGGTTTATGGCTAACATAAAGAAAGATGACAGACAATTAACAGGGTTAAGGCAAATAATTAAGATTAAAAGTTTATGATTTAAAGAAGTAAAATCGGGAAAAAATGAGATTTGTGGGGAAGGGGACTCGCCTTGTTACCAAGTGCCTACGTATCTCCTTAGGGAGAATCAGAGTCAACGTAGTTCGGGGACAGGATTGTATGCCTTAGAATTAGAATTTGATTGTATTTGAAGTTGTTTTGAAATGCCTATGATGCGTTAGGAATTTGAAAGGTTTGTTTGGAAGTATTTTAAGATTTGGGCGTACAACCCTGGTTTTAATTTGTTACCATTAGTTGCGATAATCAATAGGTTTGATTACTACGGCTAACGGATTAAAGGGAGGATTGCTAACCACTATAATCGATAGATTCGATTATCACGAATAGCAAATGTGCGTATTTTAATTATCGTTACTCCTCATAATCGATAGATTCGATTACAAATAATAATGAATTTGATAAAGGGAAATGCTAATCATCGTAACCAATAGCTTTGGTTAAAACCATTTAGCAAAATAAATTGTGTTTTGATTTATATTATTTTAATTAAGTAAATAATTAAATGACTGATTATTACCCATCGCGACCAATAGATTTAGTCGAAACGAATAATAGATTAAATCCTATTATTTTGGCTAAAAAACTAATGGGATTGGACAAACCCTAAAGCCTTGGTAACAAATGATTCTATAATTTAAGTTAAATTAAAATAAATTAAATCGAATAGTCGAGATAATCGGGACAAATTCTAAACCCTAGTTAGGAGCCTAACCCTAATTTATACTTAACCCTAAAATAGATTAATTAAATTAAATTAACTTTTAATCTAAATAATTAACATAATAAAGTAAATAATAAAATAAATATATAACGAAACCTGGCAGTAATCATGTACGTTGAGGCCTTGAGGGTGCATGATGGACCTTCAATCTCTGGAACATTAGATCTTATACAGGCTCGATCTGATGGTGTTGGATTGAAAGTGCGTGGTAGGAGGGCATAGGCTTGTTGCGTGGGATTTGAAAACCAACTAATACATACAGTTTATTAAAAATATAGTGTGGAGGGTAGGGGTCGAACTCACTCCCTCTTGGTCCTGGGTCCACACGTTTGGCCTTCCATTCTGAGCTGCACATGTGATATTAACTTAGGCATGAATAAATAAATATTAAAAAGAATGTGAATGATCAAACAATAGCCAGGCTGGCCCACGCGCGCATTGACCGGCGAATGAGGAATGGGGAGAGAAGATTGAAACGTTGACGACCCATTCACGCCTGTCCACGTGTTTCTTGAGAATCCTCCTTGCTGGTCTTCATCTTCTCCAATTAATAACCCAGATTTGCTAGGAAGTTGGTGCCATCTTGCTACGCCATTATCATAGATAAATAACCTGCAAATGAAAACTCACAAAAACAGCCATGAACGAAATAGGAGCCAACCCAGATTGACTAAAAGTGACGCTACGAACTCAATGGAATACTTATTTTTTCCTGAAACGGCCTGCAAATGCCAGCACGAACCGACACAAGCTTGGTGCCCTAATCATGGCACATCACGATCCCTGCGTGAAACTTCGAAACAATTGATCCAAACTCCTATTAAACATCCCAGAAACTAAAACAAATGGTTAGATTGAATCAAGACACGATAATATGCGTAAAACGAAAATTAAACATGAAGGAGCATGAATAACACGAGGAACACGTTCTGGACAGCATGGGACACATGTGATGATCAATACTTACCCTCTTTTACCTCATAAATAGGTTGGAGCAATTATTTGGTACTGATAATGGTTAGAACTTGGGATATGGAATTGCACCTCTTCTTGAAAAAAAGTTTGAAGTTTGAATAGGGTTATGAGGTTCTAATTTTTCGTCCCCTTGTCCATTAGGTATCTTGTCCATATTTAAATGAATGTAATTAGGTCAAATATTAGGCTTGGGCTTCAAGTTTTAGATGAGGAAAAAATATTGAAAATATTTGACTAAAACTTATATGAAATCTTGCTATTTTTGGTTCCAATCATTCCCATCTCTTTCCAATCACCATATATGATTTATTTGAGTTTTAAGAATGATCTTATGATTGACAAAATTAAATCATGCACCAATTTGATTTTATTTCATTTTTCCTTGATTTAATTTGAGTAAAATCAAAAAATAAATAAAATAAAGACCCAAATAATAAACCAATGAAATTCCTTGGCCCTCAAAGTGTTTCTTGGGCCCTTAAATGATCAAAAATAAAGCCCCATGATTTAATTCATTATTCTTGGTATTTTACTTGATTTATTTGCTATTTAAATGAATAAACTTCAAATAAATATAAATAAAAATTCCAAAAATATGAGAATGGTTTTAGAGGTCATTTTATGGGTCATGGACATGTTTGAAGTGAAAATCTTTGGCCCATCAACCAAGAAATCCAAAATTCTTCACTTAGGATTTCATGTATTTCTTGAAATTTGGTCAACTTGTACACCTCGTATCTCTCAATTCTGATCCCATAATGGTGTTTTAGGACTTTTTGGAAAACTTAAAGAGTCCTCTAAATGACCTTTTTGGTTTCATCTCAGTTGAAGCTTCTATGCTCAAGTTATGAGCTTTGACCCAAAAGGTGTTTTTGTTGACTTTTTGGAGGACCTATAATCTCTTTGACCATATCTCTTGAATGAAGCATTTCTGGCCTTGGCTTGTGAGAGACAAAGTTGTAGAGAATCAAATTTCCTTCAAAATAGGCTTTTAGTGAGAAATTTCTGATAAAGTATGAGAGAGTTATGCCCAGTCAAAATTGAGTTGACTTTCTCCTAAAGAAACCCTAATTTGAACCTTTTTGCATTTGTTCATTTCTGAGTTTCTATTGATAGATCATGATCAACCTTTGATCAAATGATGGATATAACCTCACATACTTGATGTTGACCAAAAATCTTGAAGTTTGACTGTACTTTGACTATAGTTGACTTTTAGGTCAACATAGTCGATTATTGATCATCTGAGCCTTTGAATGGGAAAGCCTTGGGATTGAAGTTTGATGGAGATACTTTGATATATGAGAGAGTGACCTGAATAAGCCTTTGAAACTTGAGCCATTGAAGATGCATAGGGGAACCTTTGATTGAATATAAGAGGGCAAATTTTGGGGTATGACACATATATTTATTATCAAAATACAACTAAAACATCACTAATTTTATAAGTGCTCTAGAAGCTAAGTTTACAGTCAAATTCTCAAAACACAAAATACAATACAAATATATATATATATATATATATATATATATACTGATTTGCTCCCTAAGAAAACTAATTCTCTCCAGCCGAACGTGACTCCTCGATGGCCATAATTGACTTTCCAACCATGCACAAATCAACTTCTAATTTATCTTCAGTTGTCCACGCATGCTAAAAAATTATCTGATGGGCTCTATAAGTAAAATTCACACCATGTAGTAGAAGAGAATGTTGACTGGCTCTATAAGCAAAATGCACACCATGTAGCTGAAAAAACAGATTTCTAATCCATCTGCACATGGTTGTCAAATTATGAATAAAAACATGAAGGCCTGTCATTGAATCTTGAACCAAAACTAACCATAAACTATAATATTATTCATTTTGGATGAATAAACTATAATTAAGATTCTTGGTCATGGAAACAAATGTGAAAAAATGTGTAAACAAGTAAAAAAGAATGTTGACTATCCACAATTTTGTATAATCAACCACACAATTACCTTGTTTTTTAATGTCTTATCTGCGCCTTTAATCACCAGAAGCTTTACTACATCATTTCTCTGAGTTTGAACTGCAAGATGTAATGGTGTCCAGCCATCCTAAGACAGAGCGAATGAATTAAGTTTTCAAACAGTGCTCCACAAAAGTATAAGAAATAGATAAGCTAAGTATTGGAACAATTCACCATACATTGTCCTGAAGATTTATATCCACATTATACAACAAAAGCACTTTAATATACTTGGTCCCTTTGAAAAGGGTCGCGACAATTTGCTAAAGCGGCAGCATATTCTTAGTAACTACTGTTATGAAAATTTTCAGGTTCTTAAGAACATTTCAGATTATCAAATCAAAACCATGATGATAATAATAATAATAATAATAATAATAATAATAATAATAATAGCATTTTTCGTATATGCAATTTTAGTTTTAATATTAAAATTAGTATTATAATTTATAACAATATTTTGATCATAGATTTACAATATTTTCAAATAGTCTTTGAATGTACCAAAATTATAAAATCATACATCTGTCTTTGAATATTATTTTCAATACTTAGTTTTGTCCTTGAATGAATGTTCCACTAGACAATTTAGTTCATAACATTCCTAACATAAGATGACACACTAGTGTTTGATTCTATGGTGAAAACAATTGATTATGCATGAATTGATTTTGTAAAAATGAATCTAGTTATAATTGAGTTGTAAGGTTCAAGAGTAAAAATTCTCTTACATGCCCTCCAAATTCTGTAATAATCCAACGTGGCCTTGGCTTCACTCCGAATTTCTTGAAGCAATCCTCTTCGAAAGAAGAGTAATTATATTCATATGGTGGATACATGCTGGACTCCTTGCTACAAGACATTGGCATAACCATTTCAGTACATGCCTACATCATCATGAACATGAAAAGATGGAATGAACCAAAGATTAGTACAAGAACATATAGGTCAAGGCATTTTATGCTATTGAAAATGAATACTTATCCAGGCAACTAATGAAAAAACAACAGTTAACTATTGTAAACCTGAAAGTCCCAACCACTCAGGCCATGAGGATCATCATCCAGTTCAAAACACTTAGCTTCTCCAGTATAATTGTAGTAGACATTCACTCCTTCATATATGCGCTCCAGAATACTAGTCCCAGCCGGGCCTCCGTCTATTCTTCTGCAAACCTGTAAAAGAATATATAGTCAGGTTCCTTTCTGGACTTGGGAAATGTTTGGTAACCAACTTAAATTTAATTCCTTTAATTTAGCTATGAGATCAACCATATTCCTATAAACATCCACTAGTTAAGTCAATTTATCAGTAGCATCATAAAAATCAGACAAGGAAATTATGATGAAATCAGTTTTACCTCCTTGATAGGGTGTCCAAGAAAAGGCTTCATAAACTCATAAGGGTAAGGCACTACAACACGGAAGGGCTTTAAAAGCGCTTATTTTGGGCTTTAAAAGCGCTGCCAAAGCCAGCGCTGGCGTAGGTAACGAAAGCGCTTTTAAAAGCGCTCTGGTAGCCCTCCTATAAGAGCGCTTTTTCCAGAAAAGCGCTCTGGTAGCCCCCCCTATAAGAGCGCTTTTTCCAGAAAAGCGCTCTGGTAGCCCCCCTATAAGAGCGCTTTTTCTAGAAAAAACGCTCTGGTATCCCCCCCTATAAGAGCGCTTTTCTGGAAAAAGCGCTCTGGTATCCCCCCCTATAAGAGCGCTTTTCTGGAAAAAGCGCTCTGGTAGCCCCCCCCCCCCCTATAAGAGCCCTTTTCCAAAAGCGCTTTCGTAGGTTGCGATTTTTTTTATTTTTTATGCTTTTTTTTAATCTTTGCCAGCGCTTTTACTAAAAAGCGCTTTAGTAGGTGGCCCTTTAAGAGCGCTTTTTAAAAGTGCTGTCGTAGCTAAATGAGGTATTTTAAAGTGCAACCTGTAATTTAAGCCTCCCAGTTCGACCTGTAATATTTTCTACCTGTAATATATATTTCAACCTGTAATATTTTCGACCTGTAATATATTTTCGACGATATATTTTCAACCCTAGGCAGGACAATATATATATACTAATATAATACCATTATAATATCCAAAATTATATATATAGATCATTACAAACTAAATCAGTAACATCAACAATATTATACTTCAAATCGACACAAATCCTACATGAATAGTTGCTGAATATAAAATTGACACAAATCCTCTTTGATTTCTTCCAACTTAAGTCTCGTATAAGAAGCAGCACAGAATTCGTCAAAGTACTACAGAACAAAAACATAATATGAATGATAGAATACCTAATCAGAATACCTAATCAGAATACCTAATCAGAATACCTAATCAGAAACCCCGATTTCTTAAAGAAGACATTACCTTATTTCAAGGTAATATAAGTCCACAAACCAAAAAACTGATTGAGAGACACTAAATTGAAATTAAATAGAACCATAAACAATAAACTATAAGCAGAAAACAAAAAACTATAAGCAAGAAGAAAGGGATAGTAACCTGAGTTAGACTTGATGTGGGAGATGGGTAGGTTTGAATCGGCGTTGTACAAGTAGAAACCAAAGACTTCAAAGTAACTGTAAAATTAAACACACACACGATGCAGTTAAATACACCACTACTAACAAATATCAAAATAAACCCAATCTAGAACTCAATTATTTAAAATGATATGAAATCAATTATCAATTAGCTAGTAACTACAAACAAGAGAAAGAACAGATGCATACATGTGTACCACGACTTGTTCAACATACATTGGTTCGTAAATGAGAGGCTAGTTCATTAGTCCTAACAATTAACCTCAACTAACAGTCTAACTTTATAACTAACTTACAACATAACCACTAGTAGGATTAAGTGACTTAGACTTTTAAAAGTAAAACATGAAAATTGTATTATAAAAAGAATAGACAGGTGGATTCTAATGTAAGGTAACTCTATTATAAATGCTTAAATTTTTAATAATCGGATTTAGATAAAAGCATGGATAAATTATGAAGTTAAGTTGTGCAACCTACTTAGTTGTTTTTTGTTGCTATCTTTTTAAAATAGAATCTTAATTTTTTTTTCATACATTACTTTTAATATGAAATGAAATAAATATCGAATTAGTAATACTTTGAGATTATAAGAAATCAAATTACACAAAATACATATTATCACTTTCAAACATATATGCATTTATACAATTAAACAAACTTTAGTAACAAAGGTCTCCATTTTTCAAAACTCTACTCCTTTTAAGAAATGAAAGAATCCTCACTCATATTTTAGAATCAAGTAAAACCATAAAACATTAAAGTGAACCAGTTTCTCTTAATAATCAATTGGTGTAGACAAGTTAACCCTCAATTGAACTACCCATTACAATTCAAATAACTCAATGATATGAACTGGACTTGTTGAAGACATAACAATTGTTTAGTCTATCATAAAGTCAAACCACCTTGGACTCTTTTAATCAGATTAGTATTATCAGATTGACTAATATGTGTTCTTGTCAACAACAGATCAGTTCCACTTTGTAGAAAAAAATGCAGGCTACTTCTAAATCCAATATATCAAACAATTGACAAAGAAGAAATTATGCAGTAAGTAGTTCATATCATAACATAGCCAGTCGAACAAAAACAATTACAAATAAAGCAAAAGAAAACAAGCTGACATACATGAAGATGACGGCGGCGGCGACGAGATGGTACACGGCGGCAGCGACTGTGAAGAGCTTTGATATACAGAGTTGTGGGAGACGAAGTGGGGGCGACGACGGTTTTCTGGGTGAATGGTTTTTGCAGATTCGAAGTGGGGGCGACGATGGTTTTCTGGGTGAATGGCTTTTGCAGATTCGAAGCTGAATTTGTGGAAGATTGGTTTTCTGGGTTTTCTAGGCAGTTAGCGTCAATGGGAGAAAAAAGATGAATTAGGGATTCTGAAACGCGTAATACAAAATTTTTGTTTTTAAAAATTTTAATTTAAAAAGGCTATGACAACGCTTTTGAAAAGCGCCTTAGTAGACATAGCTATACCAGCGCTTTTAAGGGGAAAGCGCTCTTGTACCCTACCCCCTATAGCAGCGCTTTTGAAAGCGCTTTCATACCCCCCCATATAAGAGCGCTTTTTGAAAGCGCTTTCGTACCCCCCCATATAAGAGCGCTTTTTGAAAGCGCTTTCGTACCCCCCTATAAGAGCGCTTTCGTAACCCCCTCTTCCAGAGCGCTTTTTTTGCGTGTTTTTTTTAGCAAAACCTATACCAGCGCTTTTTCCTAAAAGCGCTTTAGTAGGGGTGCTGCTAAAAGACAAATTTGGCATAGTGAGGGTAGTTAACCATAGCCAAATAACTATATGCAGACTCCAACCAACCGAATAAATCTCCAGTGCTCTTTAATTTCCTTCAAGCTGTTTTAACTAAATCAACACACTTGAAATAATATAGATATTATTACAATTCACAATCATGTAATGCAGAAATTGAGACACTACTCTTGGAAAAAATGGCTTACTGACAAAAGTTGAATGTTTTGCTCAGAAATTCAAGGCCATCGCTAGTTTGACCCTTAGATTCTATTTCATCCCATGACTGTTTTATATAGTTAAAGCAAGTGGAACTTTCACGCTATAATGATCGGTTGGGTCGGGTTTTCGGGTTATTTTATACTGTTTTATATAGATTCTAT
Source organism: Vicia villosa (assembly GCF_029867415.1). NCBI lineage: Eukaryota > Viridiplantae > Streptophyta > Magnoliopsida > Fabales > Fabaceae > Vicia > Vicia villosa. The sequence continues at coordinate 57,619 of NW_026705040.1, forward strand.
TCGTGAATTTTTTTCCCAATGCCACGCATAGGGCTGGACAGAATTTCCAGAATCGGTCCAATCCGACCAGCCCATATGGCCCGCTATGTAATGGATCGGTTGGGTCGGGTTTTCGGGTTACCGGATTTCTATTTGTTGGGTTCATATGGTTTAACTTGGTCAGTTTTGGATTGATGTTTTCATCCTAGTGAAAATCAGCACCAACCGATCCAATGTTTATATTTTCGTTAGTATTATTTTAAAGATAATGGGTATATGTGGGTATATAGTAGACCAGGCCCAATAATAAAAATCCAACCCAAATTTTCTCTATTACTAGGGTTTCAATTCATTCTCAGCAAAGCATTCCTTCAACACACAGCCGCAACCACACACATTCTCTCATCGCGTCAACCTTCAACCTCAAGTTGACGCTACCATAACGGACCACCATGCCACCACCATCGATCAATCATGTAAGTTTTTGATCATCCTTGTTCTCTTTTTTCTTCTCTACATCTCTCAATATCTCAAACTCTCTAAAATCATATTTTTATAGCTATTGATAAATCTCTACATCTCTCACTATCTTAAACTCTCAAAAATCGTATTTTTTTTCCAGTTATTGATAAAGGATCTCCATCTCTCAAACTCTCAAAATTGTATTTTTTTTCAGTTATTTATAAAGTTTGTTGGTTAAATATTTTGTTTGTACATGATAACACAGATTTAAAGAATATTTGAAAATATACATGGTTGGAATATGTTTAATAAAGATTTGTAAACATACATAGCTAGAGTATGGTTTAAAGAATATTTGGAATAAGTTTTAATGAAGACATACATAGTTGGAATATGTTTTAATGAAGATTTTAAACTTACCATGTTACCACTGTCAACAAAAGAATCATGTAAAAAATACAAAGTGTATAATATTTTTTTAGAATGAAAAGGTTTATTATATTAGGTTCTGTGTATAATATTTTATTTTAGAATGAAGAGGTTTATTATATTAGGTTCTGTGAATTTTTTCTTTTACATTGATACAATTTTTCACCTAAACATTCTTATTATAATAACAAGTATATTGTAAAATGTTAAGAGAAATCATATTATACTAGTTATTTCTGGTGTATGCTTATGTTATACTGGTTATTTTTGTTGCTGTGATTATCTAATTCTTATTGACAATTGTTGTTTTGTTGGTTATGTTTTGGTTGCCTTTTTTATATTGGAAGATGGAGCATGGAGAAAGTAGCATGCATGGAGATGGAGGTGCTAGCATCCAAGGAGATGGAGGTGCTAACATGCAAGTTGCTAGCTTGCAAGGAGTGGGTGAAGGTAATTCAAGTGCCATGTCTTGTTGTTGTATGTCTTGTTGTCTTGTTGTATGTTTAAAAGTATGTTTCAAATTTGCTTGTCTATTTTCAGTAACTGAGCTACCTATTCCCCCTTCTCAACAAACCCAACCCGCAGCTGCTGGTGCTGCACTTCATCCCCTACCCACTGGTACAAACAAGAGGAAACTTAATGCTAGTGGAAGTAGGAAAACTTCTGCTGTTTGGTTAGAGTTTAACATTTTACCTGATGAGCCTGAACCTATAGCCGCATGTAAGCATTGTCATAAAAGGTGTCGATGCGAACCTAACACTCATGGGACTTCTAACATGCTGGCTCACTCGAAAGTGTGTTACAAAAACCCTGCCCTTTTGTTGAAAGACCCCAATCAAACAAACCTTGTTAGTGGCGAGGGCGGGTTTTTAGTTCCGGTAGGCCAAAGGTTCAACCTAGTAGCATGTAGGATGGCCATTAATAAGTTTATTATCCTTGATGAGCATTCCTTTAGAGCGGTAGAGGGTGTGGGTTTTAAGCAAATATGTAAACAATTGCAACCTCAAATGCCTATCCCTTCAAGGAGGACTGTTGCTAGAGACTGTTATCAACTTTACCTAGATGAAAAGTCAAGACTTAAAGCTTTTTTTAAATCTGATTGTGCTAGGGTTGCACTAACCACAGACTGCTGGACATCCATTAAAAACCTTAGTTATATGGCCATAACTGCACACTTCTATGATAAGGCATGGAACTACCAGAAAAATATTATTAGTTTCAGTTTAGTTCCTAATCACAAAGGTGAAACCATTAGTAAGAAAGTCGATGATGTTTTGAAGGAATGGGGGATTAGGAAAGTGTCCACTATTACCCTTGACAATGCAACTAGTAATGATGTGGTTGTGTCTTATTTGGATAAAAGACTTAAGACCAAGAATGCTTTAATGGGCAGAGGGAATTTTTTTGCATATGAGGTGTGCTGCCCATATCTTAAACTTGGTAGTGAGAGATGGACAAAAAGATCATGAGTTGGCTATTGGAAGTGTCCGTGATGTTGTTAGGTTTGTGAGGTCTTCTCCACAAAGGGCTTTAAAATTTAAGGAGTGTATTGAAATTGTAGGGATAACATGTAAAAAGAACCTTTGTCTTGATGTTTCTACAAGATGGAATTCCACTTACCTGATGTTGGATGCTGCAGAAAAGTTTGAAGCGGCATTTGAAAAGTTAGAGGATGAGGGTCCTGGATACATGGAATTTTTTGACATTTCTTGATTGGGAAAAAGCTATAGCTTTTGTGATTTTTTTAAAATATTCTATGTAGTGTTTTCATCTTCCCAAGTAGTGTCATTACATTCAGCTTTTCATAACTTGTCTTCAATTTTGTGTGACCTTCATGAAGCGTCTTTGAATATGAATACTTTTATGGCTCCAATTTTTTCAATTATCCTCGAAAAATATGATAAGTATAGGGGGGTGTGAACAAAGTGAATCATTTTGTTTACTTTGGAGTGATATTTGACCCTAGGTTTAAGTTTAACTATATTGAGTGGTCTTTTAATGAAATGTATGGGATTGGTAGTGATCTTTCTAGGAAAAGTGTTGAGCATGTTAGAACTAGTCTGTTTAAGCTGTACAATTGCCATAAATCTGATCATGACAAACATGTTGGGGATGGTATCATAAATCCACCATCTGGGAGCACTTTACTTGGAGAAACATCTTCTCAACCTAAAAACCCATCATATTTTACAAGGACTGATGCTTTTAAAAAGTACTTGAAGGAGAAAGACACCATTGAAAATCAAAATGACATAGAGAAGTACTTAAGTGACTCATGTTGTGAGGATGTGGAAAATTTTAACATTCTTAACTGGTGGACGGAGAATTGCATCCGTTATCCTATATTAGCATCATTTGTTCGGGAAGTGTGGCAACACCAGTTTCAAGCGTAACTTCAGAAAGTGTTTTTAGCACCAGAGGAAGGATTTTAGACATGTATAGGAGCTCTTTGACTCCAGAAATGGTGGAAGCTCTTATTTGTTCTCAAAACTTGTTGAAGCCTTCTGACGACGAACTACAAGTCTTTAATATGATTGAAGAATATGAGATTACCGATTCAGTTGTTTCAGGTACTTTATTAATCAAAACATGGACTTTTTTTTAACATTATTTAAATTTTATTAGTTAGAATAAAGCCTAATTATTATTTTTGAATAAATTTTAGAGTTTCAAGGTGCTGTTACTGGTGGAGCAGTTGCTCCTAGGCAGGTTGGGCCTGTTTAATTCACACTTAGGTATGATTTTGGCTATCTTACATGGTTTTTGGTTATCTTTCATATTTTAACCATACTAATTTTATTTTTTAAATTTATCTACAGGTGCGAATAGTTTTTGAATATTTTTGAGTCACTTTGTGACTCAATAACACAAGCCTTTCTTTTTTAGTCACTTTTAGAAACTCATCTTTTGATGTATGGGACGTGTATGAATTGCTCAACTATGGTTACACTCGGCATCACTTGTTTCCTTTTGTGTCGATGGTATGACCTGCTCAATAGTTTTGTTTGTTATATTATACTTACTGCTGATGAAATTCATTATTTTATTCATAATACTTACAATATTCTCAACTAAATATCAGGTGAATTGTTCAGATAGAACTGATCTTGGTGATAAGTGCAAATTGTAGCTATTTTTGCATATACTTTTTAGTGCACTTATCGGTTCTTTGTTGTTAATTTCGGTTGAATAAACCCAACTTTTTTGTAAATACGTTTAGTTTGTGTATACTTGTATTTTTGATTCATTTATATACCTTTTGATAGTTTTCCATTCATTTTGTAGGTATTGAGGCGCATTTGGAGCATGAGCACTAAAGTGTCGAAGACAGGACTTCAAACGAGCGATTTTGAGCTACCTAATCAATTCATCAAAATCATTAATTTGGTTGTCATTTTGTCATTGTTAGATAGAGCATTGAATAAGCTTTCCAACGCTTTGAACCGACGCAATTCAGAGTTATGATTCTCAAGTTATGGCGAAAACAAAATTTGATTTTTTCTGCTATCGCTTAGTGAGATTAAGCTCGTTGAGCGAATTCGCCTGGGACAGCAACTCGTTAAAAGGGGCAAAAAACACATTTTTAGGTTATGCTATGGGGTATTTGTTCCCAAACCATCAAACCTTCATTTTTTGGTCATTAGAGCTTAGAAGATAACATTTTTGGCTTGCTCATGGATGATCCGAAGTCGGGAGCTTATTGGATCGTGTTTGACACCGCGAGAAATTGGGTTTTCTTCTCTTCCTCTTCTCTTTGTAACCATTTATGTTGGGGTTTTGTTGTAAGTATACTTTGTTTATATGTATATTTATTGCTCATGGTGTTGTTTAATGCTTCCATTACAAATCTTCATTATTGATTGCTTTCTCTATGTGGATTTGGATTGTTTCAGACATGGATGATTCGAATCCAGGTTTAGGAAGAACATTTATAGGGTTTTAATTCTAGATATAGATTAAGGCTTAGTATTCACTTGTGTATCAAAGTTTAATGCTTCCGTGTTGTTCGTGTTGTGCTGAGAAATCATTGACGCGAGCAAAACGGTTGATTTCTCACTTTGCGTTAGACATAACCTCTATGTGAGTGGTACATGATGATGTTGATGAGTAGTTTAGGTTGATTTCAACTGAGTAGTAAGTTTAAGTATTTAACGGGTATATGAGTTCCAAATCTCGAGAGTCTCTATTGTCCGAATAATGAAATTCTTTTTATGTTCATAAGTTAAATTCCCGCATTTACTTTAAACCCATTTTAACTCGAGCTCGAAACCATAGAAACTGTTGAACGGCAGTTCAATAGCACTAATCTCTGTGGACACGATAAATCCCGAATGAATATTTCCAAAACTTTTGTTGCTTGTCGCTTTACCGCCTCAACAAAACGGCGCCGTTGTCGGGGATTGGTGTTTTATTGAATTTGCATCGCAATGGTTTCTAACGTTTTGAGTTTTGTATATATCGCACATATTGTATATTTTTACTTGTTTATGTTTATACTTATAGTTTGTAAATTCGTTATATCATTGTTTGTTTCTTTTCAAGTTTGCTTGTGTGTGGTTAGGAATAACGGATAAAAGTAACTTGGAGGAACGTTCTTAAATAACAGGCGTCGAGCTTACGACGTTAAACAAGCACGTCTATTCTTTTTAGTTTTTGTTTAGTTTAGGTAGTGTGATGCAATTGTCTAAACAAATTTAGATCAGACCAGTTCTTAAATTTCAAATCTTCACTTTTAAATTTGTTTAGACAATTCCATTTGGTCTTTTAGTTTGTGTATATTAATAGTTGTGTGTTTGTCTTTGAGCTTGTTTTGAGTAGCTTGAGGAATTTGAGGTGATTTTCCAAGTTTGATCGTTTTGACTTGCGAGTGTATGGTAATGATTTTGTTAAAGTTTTGTACACATTCAAGGTATGTGTTTATCGCTTTCTAGACTTTAGCATATTAATGATACTTAGACTTTTTACAACTTTTATGTCATTCATTCTTTTGTATACTTGTTCGTTTGTGAATCACTTTAGTTCCTACCTTTTTGTGAGGTAGCTTTCCATTGTTCACATATGCTGGAGACCACAATTCTTGTTCTAACTGGATTTTATTATGCTTAATCTTTTGTTTCTGTTGATTATATGATGCATGAAAGTGATCAAGGCATTTTTGTTCCATTTTGAGCACAACTACCTTGGCCAAATATTCAATTCACCTTGTGAGTGTGTGATCATTAGTATCCCTTTTGAGCCTTTTTGTCAATGTCCATGTTGTTTTTGCTAAATGTTTGTCTATGAGTGTTTGGTTTTCATTTTTGTATGGATGTTGATTCTTTGTTTTCTTGAACCCTCAACCATGATTTTTGGTTTGAATTTTTACCTTGCCTTAGAAAGTAGGGAGTATTCACACTTTGATAATATGGTTGAATTCAAGTTGGGGAGAGAATTTTTACTTACTTTTTGGTTGATTGATTATGAGGTTATGAAAAAGAAAAGAAAAAAATGTGAAAAAGAAGTGAAAAGAAAAAGAAAGAAAAAAGAGAAAAAGTTTTGAAGCAAAAAAACAAAAAGAGTATGGAATAATGTCGTGTTAATAAGTATGTGATTGGTTTGAGAAATTTTGGATTATGAAGAAGTTTGATTGAAATTTTGTGTTTAAAATTTTGTGAGTTGATCACTCCCTTAGGTTTTGGCAAGTTTTTGTTTCGATTAGCCTTAGGAATTATCCCTTGTTTGTTAACCAAGCCACATTACAACCTTAAAAAGTCCTTTTGATTCTTGTCTTTGTGTTTTCAACATGATTTTTGGATGGTTGCATAATTTAGTCTTTTGTTTGTAAGAATGTTGAATGAGTGAAAATACCCCACTTTTATGTTTTTCATCTACCGATGATTGTGTGCTAGGTGTGATTTATTTTTGAACTAGTGTTGTTTTAGAATGTTTGGTATATTAATTGTATTTAGCATTTTTGTCATGTTTATGTTGTCGTCGTAGTTAGTGGTAAGTATATTTACTTTGTGTGTACCGTTTTGCATTTGAGTCATACATTTGTTTCTTTTTTTCAAAACTTGTTGATTCGTGATTTTTAGATTTTTGCGTTTGTTTCCTTGAGTTAGTTGATTCATGTTTAGGGAAAAACAAGTCCAAGTTGGGGAGAGTTTGATAAGTGCAAATTGTAGCTATTTTGCATATACTTTTTAGTGCACTTATCGACTCTTTGTTGTTAATTTGGGTTGAATAAACCCAACTTTTATGTAAATACTTTTAGTTTGAGTATGCTTTGGGGTATTTGTTCCCAAACCATCAAACCTTCATTTTTTGGTCATTAGAGCTTAGAAGATAACATTTTTGGCTTGCTCATGGATGATTCGGAGTCGGGAGCTTATTGGATCGTGTTTGACACCGCGAGAAATTGGGTTTTCTTTTCTTCCTCTTCTCTTTGTAACCACTTATGTTTGGGTTTTGTTGTAAGTATAATTCGTTTATATGTATATTTATTGCTCATGGTGTTGTTTAATGCTTCCATTACAAATCTTCATTAGTGATTGCTTTCTCTATGTGGATTTGGAATGTTTTCAGACATGGATGATTCAAATTCGGGTTTAGGAAGAACATTTATTGGGTTTTAATTCTAGATATAGATTAAGGCTTAGTATTCACTTGTGTATCAAAGTTTAATGCTTCCGTGTTGTTCGTGTAGTGCTGAGAAATCGTTGACGCGAGAAAAACTGTTGATTTCTCACTTTGCGTTAGACATAACCTCTGTGTGAGTGGTACGTGATGATGTTGATGAGTAGTTTAGGTTGATTTCAATTGAGTAGTAAGTTTAAGTATTTAACGGGTATATGAGTTCCAAATCTCGAGAGTCTCTATTGTCCGAATAATGAAATTCTTTTTAAGTTTATAAGTTAAATTCCCGCATTTACTTTAAACCCATTTTAACTCGAGCTCGAAACCATAGAAACTGTTGAACGATAGTTCGATAACACTAATCTCTGTGGACACGATAAATTCCGGGTGAATATTTCCAAAACTTTTGTTGTTTGCCGCTTTACCGCTCCAACACTTGGACCTGCCTGTAATTCTGCTGGAATGATCTATCAATATATTCTTCATCGATCAACATATTTTGACCTTCCTGTAATTCTGTTTTAGTCAACATGGTTCTGGTTGTCAAGTGCGTGTACTCCATCCATGTTTTACTTCTAATGGTTAGATTTTGAGTAACCTTTAAACAACCCATTCTTTGTTCAATAGCTTACAACATACTTTGACATGTTATTAATATTTTGATTTTGATTTTGTAACTTCCAGTAGTGCAATATGCCTTTAAAGTTTTTGATAGTTCATCATGGTGTCATGCCCCTTTGGACCTAGAAGCCATTTGAGTTAACTAATTTACTTCACATTTGTATTTTCAACACAGTGATACTTATATTTGTTTATATTATTCTCAAACATTTACTACAAAATCTATATTCATTATTCTTACTCCTTTTCTGTGTTTGGTTTTTGTATAGACTTAATTAAGCTTTCATGATCAAAGAGAATGGTTAGAAAATTGTGCAATGTCAAATGCATTACTTAATGAAGCTCTCATGGTCAAAGAGATTGATAAGAAAATTCTTCACTATCAAATTTAAAACTAAAGAAGGCACTACTCATCCAAGAGATGCTTTTGATTATCGAGGTTTTTATATTTTTTTTCACTCATTATGTTTCTTACTGTTTTATACATTTTGTGAATTATAATTGATGCACAAAGAGTGGACATAAGATGCAAAACAATTAAGACTAGTTTGTAATATTATCCAAACTCCCTCTGTTTTTTACACACTGTGAATATCATCAACTGATTCATTCAAATGTGTTTTCTTGTTTAGGAGGTCTTGGATTGTATATAGAAGAAGAAGCAGGAGGTCTTGGATTGGTATTAAGAAGGAGGAGGTTTGGGTGTTCATTGTTGAATTAATTCCCAAAATGCCACACTTTGGATCATGTTGCCAATCCAAATGGAGACATGGTAGGCCAATTCTGACTTCAAAAGCATGTCGCCAATCCATATGGAGACATGCTATTTTTTTATTTTTTTTCATTTTTATTATTTAAACTATTTTTGTTATATATATATATATATATATATATATATATATATATATATATATATATATATATATATATATATATATATATAAATCCAATAAATAATTTAATTAATTTAAAATTAGTTTTAATTGTTTTTAATTAATAAAAATATAAAATAATTTTTTTAAACATAATAACAATATTTATACAACTTAATATGAATAATAAATAAAAAAAAAATAATTTAAAAACAAATATTATTAAACTGAATAATATTAATACGAAATTTCATACATTTTATTTCAACCAAAAAAAATCAGTGGAAGACGATTTTCGACAAACATACATGGAAGCTTTCAACTGGATAGAGAATCTCCCAAGAGAAAAATGGTCGCGAGCTTATGACGGTGGAAGACGATGGGGTCACATGACAACCAACCTTGTTGAATCGTTGAACTCAGTGATGAAGGAAATAAGGAATTTACCTATTACAGCACTGGTAAGATCAACATACTTCAGGATGGGCACATTGTTTGGGAGGCGAGGTCATGATTAGACAAAAATAATGTCATCTAAGAAGGATTTCACAGATAATTGCATGAAAGGGATGACGAAAGAAGTAGAAAAATCTCAGTTATAATGTCCTGAGTTTTGATCGTGAGAGAAACTATTTCGTCGTCCAAGAGACAGTTAATAATAACGAGTGTCGGTCACTCACTTATTATAACATCGACCTCCAAAAACAAACATGTGACTGTGGGCAATTTCAAACTTTTCATGTGCCCTGCTCGCATGTCATTGCAGCTTGTTCTCATGTCCGACTCAGTTATCTGATGTTTATCCCTCCTGTATTTAGAGTTTGAAATGTCTTCAAGGTATACGAACAAAGCTTCATCGATGTTCCCAAAGAAGATAAATGGACTCAATATCAAGGCGATATTCTTTTACACAATGAAAGAAAGCGACGAAACAAAAAAGGCCGCCCGAACAACACTCACATTAGGACTAAAATGGACACCGTTGAGAAAGTAAAAAGACGATGTGGAATCTGTCAAGGATTACATATGCGTAAAAAATGTCCGCATCGACCAAATGCAACAGACCCTTCTAACTAGTTAGGCATTGTTGACTGCTTTAGATATGTTGTTGTATTAGTATTATTATGTTTAATAATATTTGTTTTTAAATTACTATCTTGTTATTTATTATTCATATTGAGTTGTATTAATATTATTCAGTATAAATTATGTTTAAAAAAATTAATTTATTTTTTTATTATTTAAAATTAATTAAAACTAGTTTTAAATCAATTAAATTATTTATTGGATATATATATATATATATATATATATATATATATATATATATATATAACAATAATAATTTAAATAACAAAAAATAAAAAAATAGCATGTCTCTATATGGAATGACGACATGCTTTTGAAGTCAGAATAAGTCCATCATGTCTCCATTTGGATTAGCGACATGGTCTAAAGTGAGGCATTCTAAGAATTAATTTTCAGAATGTGCATATGGGAAATTGTGTTTCACATGTGTGGCATTCCGGAAAAAAATTCACTATTCGTACTAACTTCATGGAAACAGTGTGTGGAAAATGTTGTCATCATAACAAGCACATATGCGGTTAGAGTTTTATTTATAAAAAAAAAAACAAACCAAAAACATGTCGTTAGCAACAGTCATAAAACATAGTCCTTATCTTTCAAAATGAATTTATTATTATAAAAAAAAAAGTTAATTTAAATTAAATGAATTTTTTCCATTCTGAGTATAACTCATTTTTTATAATTTATCTTATTATTTAGCTAATAAGTATTTCAATGTGAAACAGAAAATTAATGGAATATTTTGGATACGGCTGACTGGGATAGTCTCTGATCGGTAGAGAGGGATATACTTACAAGATTATCATTCTAGGAATGTACTTGCAATTAAAGAATGAATTGTATTTTGGTTAGCACACCAACACTTATATATAGATAACGGTTAAAACTGACTTTAAATATTGCGGTATGGAATGCGGGAGGTCGTTGGATTGACTCTGTTGGGATGAGCTCATTGCATGGGTTTTTCTTTTCCAACCTAACAATTAACAACCCATAATATGTAGATGTTTTAAGGGTGGAACATAAGGCTCAAAGTTATATTAGGGCACACATATGTGCTTTTGGTTGTGACCTTTATGATAATTAAGTTTTTAAATCTTGGTGTTAATACAATAAAGGATTCCCGACTCTTACATTGTTCTTTCGTCTCTTCAACATCCAACAACTTTGGTCAAGTCAGATCGGGGTCAAGATTTTCTCTTACCGAGGAAACGTATAAATATGTTTAAATTGTATGTACAGAATCCGAAGAACTTCAAAGACAAATATTACCTAGTCACTTTCTTTACAGATATTACTTACAAGAGTATTTGCAAGATTCAGATCGGGGTCACTTCTTGACGGGACCGATGATCTATCTCACAAATCTCCACCTTGGACCTAACTCTACAACATCAAGGAAAAAAACTAGCTTTCTTCATGTAGCTTTATCAACTGCATACAGTGGAAAAACTTGCAACTCGGCAATGACTTGGTGACCATATCAGCAGCATTGTCCTCAGTCGAAACCTTCAGCAACTTCTGCTTCTTCTTCGACTTCATCAGGGATATGCAATTCAGCATCAACATGCTCCACCTCAACAGGAATCTCTACCTGTTCCAACTCTTCGACACTTCGACCATCATCATCATTAGTTTTTTTTGAAAGCCATCTCAGCTTCATTGAAAACAACATCTCAGCTGGTGATACACCTCCTGTGATCTGGCTCTAGGCACCATAACCTAAAAGCTTTGACTCCTTCAGGGTATCCCATTAACATGCATTTCAGAGCTCTAGGTTCGACCTTGTCTTGGCTAATGTGAGCATAGGCTACGCAGCCAAATACTCTCAGTTTCTCGAGATCTGGTGGATGTCCCGACCAAACTTCTTTAGGTGTCTTCATATCTAACGATGTCGAAGGACATCTGCTTATTAGATATGTAGCTTTCGAAACGGCCTCAGCCCAAAACACCTTCTTTAATCTAGCACTAGTCAACATGCATCTGACTCTCTCCAAAATAGTTCGATTAAACCTTTCAGCCAAACCATTTTGTTGTGAAGTACCTGCAGTAGTTATGTGCCTTACAATACTAAAGGCAACACAAAAGCTGTCGAACACCTTATTGCAAAATTCAAGGCCATTATCGATTCTCAACCTCTTGACCTTCCTGCCAGTCTGATTTTCGACCAGAGTCTTCCAACTTTTGAAATTCTCAAAAGTTTCATCCTTAGTCTTCTAGATGAATACCCATAACTTCCTGAAATAATCAGCAACTATGGATAGAAAATATCTTGCTCCTGAATATGATGGACACCTCGCAGGCCCCCAAAGATCAGCATGGATGTAATCAAGGGATTCATGTGCTCTTTGTTTGCCTTTGTTGAACTTCACTCTACAAGATTTTCCAAGTACACAGGGTTCACAAAACTTCAGCTTTTCGACTTTGTCTCCACCAGGCAGATTTTTGTTTCCCTAACTCGACCAGACCCCTTTCACTATTTCATACCCCAAAATTTTCCCACCACATTTTATACTCAAGCTCACTTGAAAATCAAAGGCTCAAGACTTGACTGAATGCAAACTCTCCTAGTCAAAGGCTTCTGAATTAGGGTTTTGAATTTCTCGGGGAAAAAGGATAAATAAAGGTCTCCAATGGATTTCATATGACTCCTTATGTCTCAAACTATCCCTATGACAAAATGCAAGCTTCAGTTCCCAAGATAGCTCAGTCAATTGCTCAAATAGTCAACAGTCGACTAGTTTGACCTAAAAGTCAACTATGGTCAAAGTACAGTCAAAGGTCCTGATTTTTGGTCAACATCCTTATTTTGAAGTAACATTCATCATTTGATCAAGGGTTGATCATGATTCATCAAGGAAAGTTCAGAAATCAACAAAACTCAAAGTTTCTAAATTAGGGTTTTTGACCTAAAAGTCAACTGAACTTTGACCAGCCATAACTTTCACATGGAACATCATAAATTTCCCAACTAAAGCCTATTTTAATGGAAATTGAATTCGGTACAACTTTGTCTCTCTAATGTCAACGCCAAAAATGTTTCATTTAAGAGATATGGTCCAAAAGATTATATGTCCTTTTTGAAAGTCAACCAAAAGCAGTTTTTTGTCAAAGCCCATATCATCAAGATGAAATCTCCAAATGGGAAATCTTCCAAAGTGGCTTGTAGAGGACATCTTGAGCTTTCTAAGAAGTCCTAGAACTCTTCCATATCTTAAAAATTGAGGGAGATATGCCTTGTCAAAGTTGGACAAATTTGGATGAAAAATGTGAAACAAATATGGTTCAAAAGGAGTTTTCTTGCAAATGGGCCCAATATTACTTGACTCACGCTTGATCCTCAAGTTATCCAAGATATCAAATTCAATTTCCACGAATTTATAGATTTATTTGATTTATTATGAATTTTTATTTATTTAAAAAGTGATTAAATTAAAATAAATCAAGCAAAAAATCAAAGATTTGATTTGGCATGGCATTCTAATTAGAGTCAATCACCATTTAAGTCACATATTTGATGCAAATTCATGGAGATTGAGATTGGTGAAGAAAATATGCAAATTGGCCAATATTGAAAAGATTGAAAGCCAAGTTCCAATCACACATAAATCTTTCCAATTAGCAAGATTTAATCAAATTTTGTTGACCTATTTTGCTCTACTATATAACCATAACCTATTGCAAAGCATTGGACACGGTTTTGCAGCCTCAAGAATCCTAACAGAACTAAACAAAAACTTCAAGACAGGGCAAGGTCGATTTCAAGGTTGCACCCATCCTTGACCTATTTTAAGGATTAAACAAGCAATATCGGTGTTCTCTGAAGCTGTTGCCATCATCACAATCCATCATAACGCTCAGAATCACGACGGACATAGCCATAGTTTGCTTCATTTTTTTAGTTCGATTGCATCAACCCACGCATCATAAACAAGTTTTAGTGATATATTTGTGTTTATATGGATGTATAGATTGTTTCTGTATGGTTTAATTGTTGTTTAAGTGCAGGAACCACTATTTTCCATTGTTAGGTTTTTGAGGTACAATTTAGGGTTTTGCGTTCGAGGCAAAATTAGATCAAATAATGGGCACCATCATGCTCAGGGAATCCAAATGAGTCGATCCATGGTTTCGTAATTGATTTATATTGCGTATTGTGAGTTTTATTATTTGCAGGGGCTATGGTAACAAAACAAAACCGAAGGCAAAAGTTTCCAGATCTAAGGCAACGGATGAAGGAAGAAGATGACGTCGTGGCGTCACGTGATTGGTCCAATTCAAAAGAAAAGGGCGCGCGCGTCTGTTTGTGCATTCACTGATCCGGTGCGTTTCACTCAGGAGTGTATGATGTGCCACCTGTTCATCAGCCATCAGATCATTCTCCTCGCAGATCCAATGAATGCAAATGAGCAGTCCACCATGGTCTTCCAGGAACTAACCACATCAGATCACTGCGTTAGTTTAATAATTTTTTTCTTTTATTTTCTTTATTTAGTTTTAATTGTCTCCTTTATTTTCTTTTTAACTAAAACAAAAGACTTTTGATTAATTATTTTTAAAACTTAACCCTTTTTTTTATAAAAATAATAAAAATTATTCTTAATTAATAAACTTAGGTTTTATTTAATAATTAGATAATTAATTAGGTTAAATAATTAGATAATTAATTTAGGTTAAATAATTAGATAATTAATTTAGGGTTAATTAATTTAATTAGGGTAAATAATTAGGTTAAATAATTTAGAGTTAATTTAATCATGATTAGTCAATTAAAATTAATTAGGTTTATAACCAATAATTAATTTTAGGATCGCCTAGCCTCGATTTTAAACAAAACCCTAGGTAACCCTAGGAGTCTTAGGTAGTTGTCGTCCGTTAACTTGATTATTCTTTACTAACCCTTTTTTATCTATTATTATAATAAGATTTGATTTAAAATCGGGTTCGCCCCTTTTTCAAAAATCTTTTCCTTTTTTAATTTTAATTTGTGTTTTATTTACCTTTTATTTCTTGTCTAATATTCATTTACCTTTTTCCTTGCCTTGCTGGCATATTCTATTAACTGTGGTTAACGTGTCCCCCATTTGGGGTTTGCCCTTTATTATGTTTTTATCGTTTGCCTATTTTTTTGTACCTGCCCCAAAGCCATGCAATAGTTTAGGGTTTTATTTTGCTGCCTTTAAATTTCTTCCTTTTATTTTTCGCATTCACGGGTTTTTGGCTATGTAGTCCCCCACCCGAAGCCTTGTAATAACGTAAGACTTTACTTTCCGCATTTTAATTTCCGCACAACATAACTGTTATTTAACTGCGTGGTTAGTAATTTAGGGAGTGAAAACCCTGAATTGAACATAGAATCACTAATTTTACAAGATAAATATCTGAATTGAATCACCTGATTGTGACACACACACACCTTTTGGGTAACCTCTTTTGTTGCCTGTTGCCTTTCGATTAAAAAATAGTCAAGTCCCTCAAATACGAGGATACCTAAGCAAATGTCTCTCTTAGTTCATAAATCATCATAAGATCATAGTCCATTCGATGTTGCCTGTCCCTCGATGTTGCCTCGGTTAAATGATGATTGTCCCAATTGCTAAGGTATCCTCGCTGGTTGCCTAAATGACTATTATATCCTTCCCCGAGACTACCTGCCCTCTTTATGGTAGGGACAATCTTATGGCGAACGATAACCTTGATGATCCTTTTCAAATCCAATGAAAGGACTATCTGCCCTCTTTATGGTATGGATAGCCCTTTCAAATGAAAGACTTAAAGAACAAGAAAGACGAACTTAGGTTAGGTAGTTCTTAATTGCTTGCTCACAATCAATTCAAAAATCAAATGCTTTTCACACCCTTTTTTTTTCAAAACAATTTCCAAAAGGCTACGCTTATTTACAAGCTAAAGTCCTTATTCAAATCTTTTCTAAACACACACTACACTTCCTTTCAAACAACTCAAACAAACAAGTGAGCTAAGCAATTAAGAGCCCATGGATAACCATGGATACAAATGGTGCTTACACCTTCCCTTTGTATAACTTACCCCCCGAACTCAAAATCTTTCAAAGGTCTTTCTTGTTCTTTTTGCCTTTCCAATTGGATAAAATAAAAGTCGGTGGCAACTCTTGCTATCCGCAACATTGTAAAAAGTTAGTTCTCCCACCGTATTACACACTGGCATGGCCCAATCTCATGTGCCAGATTTTTGTCTTCGACAAAGGTTTCGTGGATGCAACATTTGTCGAATCACTTAAAACTTCAGCCTTAAGGGTATACAAGCCTTGTTTCTTCACGCCTCTCAAGATTTCCTTCGACCCCTTCATGACTCTTAGGATACTTTTCTTTCCTTGGAAAACATATCTTTTATTGTCGAATTCAGCAAGAGAAAGAAGATTTCTCTTCAAATCAGAAACATACCTTACTTCAGTCAACAACCTTATTGACTCATCATGGATCTTGAATATCACAGATCCAACACCTGCAATCTTGCAAGCTTTGTTGTTTCCCAGCAATACAGACCCACCATCTGATCACATGATTCCTCGAACAAGTCTTTGTTTGGAGTCATGTTCCAAGTGCAACCTGAATCCATAATCCACTCTCTTTTGGAGTCACTGCTCGAAACCACAAGGACATCGTATGATTAAAAATCATCTTGAACAATGGATGCATTGCCGTTATCCTTACCTCCATGATCTTTCAGGCGTTCAGGGCACACCTTTCTTGTGTGACCCTCCTTCTTACAACGGTAGCATCGAATACTAAATGCTTCGCCACTATAAGACTCCTGCTGACTTTTTCTCTTCTTCTTGTCAAACTTACCCTCCTTTCGCAAGAATTTTCCTTTAACGGCCAAACCTTCACCAACCGTGGAAGGTTTATGCTCCTTTTGTTCATTCAAGTCCTTAGAATATAGGGCTGATTGAAGTTCTTCAAAGGTCAGGGACTCCCTTCCATACAAGAGAGTTTCTTAGAAGTGAGCATGTGATCGAGGCAAAGCGCACAATAGTAACATCGCTTGATCTTCATCATCGATCTTCACATTAATATTTTCAAGATCAAGAATCATCTTATTGAACATATCCAACTGCCCAGCCAACACTTTGTCTTCAATCATCTTGAATGAATACAAAGCTTGCTTCGGGTAGAGTCTATTTACCAGCGATTTGGTCATGTACAAACTTTCAAGTTTCATCCATAACCTTGATGCCGTCGTCTCCTTTGATACCTGTCGAAGATCCTTATCACCAAGGCTCAACCAAATTGCGCCGTGTGCTTTCTCGATCATGGTCGTCTTCTCTCTCTCCGTTAATGAAGCGTCCATAGCCGCCGCTCCCTTCAACGCTCTTAAGCAATCCTGCTGAACCAGTAGGGCTTTCATCTTCATGCGTCACAGACCGAAATCGTTCACTCCGGTGAACTTTTCAATCTCATACTTTGTTGAAGGCATCTTCTCCACTCTCACCGCACCAATTTGTTGTGAATTCATTGCCAATAACGAAGTATAAAACAAGGAAAGAATAAAGAACAAGGAAGAAGAACACATGAATTGATTATAACTGCTATTCTTTTATTTTCTCTTTGAAAACAAGATTACAAATTTACTAGAATAACAAATTAACCTCTCTCACCCTAAATTAGGATTTACAGTGTGCAATGATGAGAGACTACTATGCTATTTATAATAAAACCTAACATATTAACTAATGGACTTTTTCCACAAGGCCCATTACACAAGATAACTTAATAAACAAGCTAACTTAATAAGTTAAGGTTTAAACACTAAAACCTAATTTAACATGCTAACAACCCTAACATCTTTGACACCTGCATGCTAGATCCATCTTCGACTACAACATGCACATTTCGACACCAGCATGTGAACAATCTTCGACTTCATGCTTAACCTTGTCGAACTGTCAAACCAAGAAACTACCCTTCGACTATACTAGAGTTCGATCCAATATCTCACAATAACCACCATGTCCATATCAAATGTGTCCCATTTAATACGAGAGAGTGCTTTGCTGCTAATGGAGGTTCAAATATACAATTTGAGGCTTGTAAGATATAAGTTGTTTATACATTTTGTCTATACATTTTCTTTTTAGTCTATAAATTTTATCATATTTCTTCAACTATATCATGTTTTATTAGTTTTTGTATTAAAATTAATTTGATTCACTTAATTAATAAATTGTTTATGATTATACAACTAATGATCATATAATAATTTCATTTTTGTGATCATATCACAACTATAAATTATTTTTATTATCATACAAATTTAATACAGATTTATTCATACAATCCTTATGCGTTCAAATGCAGGTTTAGATCCTTTAAAATGACAAAAGAAAATGTTTTTTATTAGTAAATTATTTTTTTTTTTTATAAATGCAGGTTTGGTAACCAAATAAATTTAAACAATTTAACACTAATATTTTTAATGTATAACAATAACCACATATATTATTTATTATTTTAAAAACGTTACATAATTAAACACAGAACAAACAAGAACTTATATTAAAGAACATATATATAATAAGCATCTTAAAACTAAGTAATAGTTTTAAATAAAAGAGAAAACTAGCTCTATCATAAACATAGATCTATTTTCTCTTTTTATTCTCTTTCACACTAGCTGATAGCAATACCATATATTATTTTCTTCTCTTTTTATTCTCTTTCACATTAGCTGATAGCAATACCATATATTATTATCCATAGGACATTCATCATTCATAATGCTTCACTTCAGTTGATACTGTAAAAAATAAAAAAATAAAAAACAAAAAACTGTTACTTTTGATATACAATAAAAACTCAACACACTATTCATTCATAGTAAAAACATTACTGAGATTGGTCTTCTTTTGGAATCACATATAAAAGTAAATAATTTTTCCCTTTTAAAGGGGTTTAAGCATGCAACAACATTTTGTCTCTCACATATTATATTGTTTATTAAGGAATAAACTTTAGTATTTTATTTTTCTCTATACTATGTTTATTTTAAGAATCCAAATATAAAATAATTTATTTGTTCAATCAAATACATCATAACTTTTACTTAGAAAATTATAAAACTCTTATCATTTCTGATAATAACGTGAGGCTCAATTAATATTGATAAGAAGAGCAATTAATATTTTCAAAAAAATAAAATAAAATAAAATATTTTATTTCTAATTTTTAATTTGTGTAAAACTTGTTTTTTTATAAATAATAAATTTAATTATAATTTTTAATCTTTTATTTTAAATTTATCACATAACAAATATTCATAGTTTAGATTTCAGAATTTTTTTCTCATATTTTATAACAAAAGAGATTACAACAAAATTATTATTAAACCAAAATAATAAGGTTTAATAAACTATATTTGTATATTTGTTAACTTTTATAACATAAACCTCCAAAAATTATTTCAAGATTGATTATCACAATTTCTTTAAAAATAACACATTAATACCACTTTTATTTATTTAAAAATTTAATTAAGTATTTTTAAAAATAATTGAGACTTTCTTATAAGTTTTGAGGTGAGAAGTTTCCAAAATTTTCACTTAAAATAATAATTAGATAATGCATGTATACCTAGCACAGTTGATGGAAGGACTGATCTCGTAAGGGATACTAGTCCCACATTTGCCAGGGAGTGCAGCAGCATATCCCACATTGAGTCCTTTCAAAGCAGCCGCAGCCGATTTCAAGCAACCACAAGTCGCACGGCGGTCAGCAACAGTCCTAGCTGCGTTAACCAACCCTTTAACGCCATAGCAACAACTCGGCGAAACAGCACCACCGTTCTGAAGATAACGAATGCATGGCGCAAGACTATTGGAAACTTGTCCACATGAAATTGCACCACCATTTTGTGCATACCACAATGTCATGCACATCATAACAACACATGCTATCTTGAACTTACCCATTGATATTAAGAAATTAAGTGATATTGAATAGAGTGAAAGATAGTAGTGACCTTGAGGCATGATAGTGGGGTTTATATAGTGATTTTTGAAGAGTGTTTTTGAGGTTGGTTTTGGTTGTGTGTTATTCAATGTTAGACTTGGGAAATGAGTTTTATGTTTAGTCTTTAGTTATGATGTAATGGAGGACACCGCTAGACTATTTTTAAAGTGACAATTCAATGCTCTCATTAAATAAGCGGTACCGAATAGATTGTTCTATTATTATGTTACATCAATATTATTATAAAAACATTTATATCATTTAATATTGATTTGTATAATACTATATCACTTTAATTTTAGTAGATAGGGTTTAATGCAAGTTCAAACGGATTAATATATGTGGTTGAACTTTTTAAATAAATTTTTTATATAAAGTGTTTTATTTTACGGTATGTCTCATAAGCACTATTTAAGAATTCTAATTAAATAAAATATTATATTAAAAATTATTTAATTTAATTTACAATGTATATAATTTTAAAAAAAGTTATATTTTAAAATTCTTAAAAAGTGCTCTGAAACAGTAGTTAACTTTTTCTTTATTATAATTATATGTATTGTTATGTTCATAAATAATTGTGAAATTGACAAAATGAAACTTTCTTCTATGTTATACGAATTAGGGATAGCAATATGGGCCGCCTACACCCGTCTCGCCTTAAACCTGCTAAAAAAATAGGCATAAAATTCATGTCTGCCCTGCAAAGGTGGCGGGTTGGCTGGTAAGCCCACCTATTTTTTAATTTATTTTTATTTTAGTTTTTTAATAGATTAATAGTATTTTTTTTAATAGATTAACTGCGACCTCTCGCACCCCTCAATCAAAGAGTAATTAATAGGGGCAACTGTCATACCCTAAATTTGCCCGCCCTATTTCTAACAATCAATTTATCGTAAACTTTGGGTTTTTAAAAATTTTGGGTTTTACCAACATTTGGTTTTAATATTCATTTTGGCTTATTTAAAAAATATCAGTTTTTTTATTTTAAATGGTTTGTATTTCTTAAACAACAAATATTTCCCACCATTCATATGCTTTCAAGCGACTTCATTAATTTGAATGAATAATATAACACGGTTGGTAAGCTTGAGGTATTGGGTTCTAATTATAACAGTAAGAAGGAATGATAATTCTTTGTTATATTTCATGAGTGAAGAGAGTACAATTATATACAGACGTGAGTTGCTAATATCATGGGCTAACCGATCCTAAAATCATGCAGAATTATTTATGCATTTAATACAAATCTCCAACGTTAGAAAACATATCACCTAACATTTGCACATCTATAATTAAGAGCTATATCTACACAATTATGAGTAGTTGACTGATCCACAAATCATGGTGATTCTATATGCCCCCTCAAGATCAAGTTGGCATTGACAAGTTGCATCTTGGTTGTAAGATCCACATATCTTGGTGTTGCCAAAGGTTTTGTGAGTATATCCGCTAATTGATCATTGGATGAGACATGAGTCACATGCAGGTTCCCAGCTAGAACTTGCTCCCTAACAAAATGATAGTCCATAGAAATATGTTTCATTCGTGAGTGAAGGATGGGGTTTGAGCAAAGATAAGTTGCACCCACATTGTCACACAAAATTTTGGGAGGATGTTGAATTGGAATATTTAATTCTTTGAGTAGATTAGTGAGCCACATAAGTTCTTGTGTTGCAGTTGCAACAGCTCTATATTCTGCCTCTGTGGATGAGCGAGCAACCGTACGTTGTTTCTTGGAGAGCCATGAGATAGGATTGCCACCAAAGAAGATTAAGTAGGCTGAAGTTGATGTTCGATCATCTACATTGCCACCCCAGTCAGCATCGGTGTAGGCAATTAGATGGAAGGAAGATGGTTTTCTTAACATGATGCCATAATTTATGGTAGACTTTAGATAGCGAAGTAACCGCTTCAGATGTTGTAGATGTAGAGTAGTTGGCTTATGCATAAACTGTGAAAGCTTGTTAATAGCAAATGACAAATCCGGTCTCGTCAAGTTGAGATATTGCAATGCACCAATTATGCTCCTGTACTGTGTGGAATCTGTAGCTGAAGTGCCATCATACATGCTTAAGGTAGCAGTTTGAGAGAGTGGTGTTGGTGATGGTTTCTCCCCCTCCATCTCAAATTTCTCAAGTATATCCCTGATGAACTTGTGCTGAGACAAGAGAATGCCTGTTGGTGTGGGAATTAATTCAACTCCCAAAAATAGTGAGGTGAGCCCATATTCTTGACGGAAAATCGATTAGACATAGAATCTATGAATCTGCACAAGAACTGAGGATCATTACCGGTTAGTAATAGATCATCAACATACACTAGAAAGTAAGCAATTGTTTTTCCCGATCGATATATAAAAAGAGATGGGTCATTCTTGCTTATAGTGAAGCCGCATGATGTAATAAAAGACTTAAGGGCATCATGCCATGCTCTTGGTGCCTGACGTAGACCATAAATTGCTTTGTGGAGTTTGCAAACATAGTTGGGATGTCGTGGATATTTCATACCCGGTGGTTGTTCCATGAATACTTGTTCTTGTAATGATCCTTGAAGAAATGCATTGTTTACATCAAGTTGATGCATGGGCCACTTATTCCCTAACGCAATAGTAAGTATGATTTTTATTGTTTGTGGCCGCACCACCGGTGCAAAGGTTTCTTTGAAATCGACTCCGGGGCATTGTGTGAAACCCTTGGCAACAAGTCTGGCTTTGTATCTAGAGATAGAGCCATCAGGATTCCTGTTTATGCGAAACAACCATTTGCAATCAACTATATTGGTGTCTCGTGGGGGAGGAACTAATGACCATGTACCATTTCTAATCAAGACATCAAACTCTTCAGATATGGCTTGTCTCCAATGGGCATGTTTCATGGCTTGCCTGACATTTGATGGTTCAAGATTTTCTAGTAATGGATGGTTGGACACATTGAAAACATGTTTTGGCTTGAATATGTTTCTTTTAGACCTGGTAATCATGGGGTGGGTATTGTTGTTTTTTGGAACTAACTTAGGAGCATAATTATTGGCATGTAAATAAGGTGAGGTAGAATGACCATTACCCGATGAAGACTCTGAGTGTATGGGAGCCTCTTGAATGATCTCTATTTATGGTGTGATAGGTGGGTCATTGTGTGGTTCGTCTACAATTGGCTTTTGAATGGGTAAAAGGAGATGTGGTGATTGTTGTACAGTAGGTTCTTGAGTGATAGTGGTTGTGGGTGGTTTGGTTAGTGTGGTGTATGGGAAGTGATTTTCATAAAAGGTAACATGTCTGGATGTATAAATTTTATTTGTGGTGGGGTCCAAACATTGATAGGCATATTGAGAAGGTGAGTAGCCAACAAAGATGCAAGGGGTTGACCTTGGTTGAAGCTTATTACTAGTGTAAGGTCGCAACCAAGGAAAGCAGAGGCACCCAAAAGAATGTAGATGTAATAGGTTGTGCTCTTTATGATGTAAAGTATTGTATGGTGTGTCCATGTGAAGGTTTGGAGTAGGTAATCTATCGATGAGATACACAGCAACGCGAAAAGCAAAAGACCAGAATATGGATGGCAGATTTGCATGAGGTATTAAGGCTCTTGCAGTTTCCACAATGTGTCGGTGCCTTCTTTCAGCTGTGGCATTAAGTTCAGGTGTATGTGGTGGAGTGGTGTAGTGTGATATCCCATTAATGGATAAAAAAGGTTTAAGTTTAACAAACTCACCCCCATTGTCTGAATATAATGCAACAATTGGCAAATTAAAATATTTTTCAACAATAGCCTTAAACTGAGGAAAAATCACTGAGACATCCGATTTATTTTTCAATGGATATAACCAAATGTATTTTGAAAAATGATCAACAAAGATGAGATAATATAAGTAGCCATCTAGAGACCTAATAGGGGCTGGACCCCATACATCAGTGTAAATTATTTCAAGTGGATTTTTGCTAGTGATACTTGAAGAGGTGAATGATAGCTTATGACTTTTGGAAGTACTACATGATATGCATGGTTGGTTTTTGTTGATCCTTATTTTGTGATTAGATGCTAGATGTCTCATAATTCTTTCACATGGATGACCAAGAATGTGATGCCAAGGTGGATGTGCAGAAGAGGTAGCATTGAAGGCAGTGGGTGTGGAGGTAATGGCTGGCATGTGATAGAGACCATTCTTATAGACCCCTTTGAGTAGAGGCTCCCTTGTCTTCAGATCCTTCATCAAAAAATGATTATAGAAAAATTCAATAGAAATGGGATTAGTGCGACATAAAGATGAGACCGATAATAGATTTTGTGAGATAGTGAGAACATGAAGAACTTTGGGAAGGTATAGAGAATTACTATTAGTGGGTAGATTTAGCTTACCAGTGTGTGTGATTGGCAAATAAGAGCCATTACCAATGGTAATCTTGTCTGTGCCATTGTAAGGGGCAGTGAGGTGAAGTTGTTCAAGGTCATGAGTGATGTGATGGGTAGCTCCGGAGTCTAAAATCCAGTTTGTTGTTGCACCATGAGAAGTGTTTCTTGCAGAATGAGCTGATGGTCCGGCCTTGGGGGGGTATCCATGTAACTTGTAGCACACCTTAGTCGTGTGTCTAATCTTATCACAATATTGACAAGTAACACGTTTTGAGTAGTTAGGAGAGGTAGATATGCCATTGTGATAAGAAGGAGCGTGACTGGATGGATGACCATGTTTTCCAAAACGCGATATACCTCTATAAGCAGCATTTGCCGTAGCAATCGGTGGAGTGTCGTCGTCCCTTTTTAGGAATCCCTCATGATCCATTAGAAGATCATGAAGTGCGTCAAATCCAATTGGATTCTCACCAGTGCGTATCGCAGCTGAGACTTCTTTGTACTCGGGTCCGAGGCCGTTGAGAGTGTGTATCACTAGATCAACATCATCTAGTGGGGAGTTGATGACAGCCAATTCATCAGAGAGAGATTTGATACCTTGAAGGTACTCAGAGATCGATTTAGATCCTTTGGTGAAACGAGATAGTCGTTCCTTTAGCTGCATGATACGGGCACGTGTTTTGCTTGCAAGCGTGTTGTTGAGAATGTCCCAAGCTTGTTTGGAATTCTTAACATTTCCAAGCATGGTAATGACATTGTGATCTACCGACGAGATGATAGCATGCAGGAGAAGTTGATCCTGTCGTGTCCAATGTGCATAATCTACATGGTTTGTGGCTGGGCAGGTTTTGGTGCCATCAGTAAATCCAAGAAGGTCATAACCAACAAGAAAAGCATTGAATTTCACTTTCCAAGCTGGAAAATTGGATCCATTGAGTTTGATTGCAGATTGGTTGTTGAGGACTACAACAAATGTAGTCTCATTAAGTTGAATGGTATGAGTGGATGAAGGCATGGTGGTGTAGCAGGATCGATGCTTTTAAGCTAAAGCAATTGATACCATATAACAGTAAGAAGGAATGATAATTCTTTGTTATATTTCATGAGTGAAGAGAGTACAATTATATACAGATGTGAGTTGCTAATATCATGGGCTAACTGATCCTAAAATCATGCAGAATTATTTATGCATTTAATACAAATCTCCAACGTTAGAAAACATATCACCTAACATTTGCACATCTATAATTAAGAGCTATATCTACACAATTATGAGTAGTTGACTGATCCACAAATCATGGTGATTCTATACTAATCCCCCTTATTCCATTTTTTAAACACTTTTCATTTATTCGTACTAACTCTATTTCCTTTTTCAAAAATCACAATTTTTTTTATAATTATTTTATTCTAATTTTCGTTTTTTTAATTTTTTATTAAATTTAATATTAAATTTTTTGTAATTTATCATTTTTATGCATTTTATCACAATAAATCTTGCATTTTATGCATAAAATAAACAATCAATTAATATGGAAATTATCTTTGGTTATGGTAAGAATTGAAAAATGTTGATTTGATCTTTTCAATTTGGTAAAGAATCAAATATTTTGTGATTTTTTATTCATTATTATTATTTTTGTAAAAATTTAGATTTTAGTTTTAAAGTTAACTTGAGTCTTATAGTCATCTCATTTTAAATTTTTATTTCTTAAGTTTAGTTAAATAGTTTAGAACTTTAGACTTAATTTAGAGTACTTAATAAAAAAAGAATAGAGAGATCCACATGAAAAGAGCTTCTTCCACCTTCAAAAACTAGTATCCCAAATTAACTCTAAGCACCAAAACCAACACACAAAAAAACACTTACACTTAAAAGTTATTTTCTTTCCAAAACAACACCTTGACAAGATCATCTTCTTTCCAAAGCAATGTTTCATTAAAACAGAAACCTTAATTATTGACTTGATTACCAATTTAATGTCATTTAATATGTTCTTTCAAAATGATTTCATGATGAGCACAAATTGTGGTCTATAAGAAAGGGGTCCATTCATCTAACAGGGGGCGGACACTTATATCTACAATATAAGAAAATGAATGGCTCTGGAAGAGACCAAAATGGCTTTGCTGCTTCCACAAATTGCCACGTCTCCTCTTTTCTCAAATCTACTTTTGTTTTCTTTACTTATGTTTACTTCGTCACACATTTATTTTAATAATCTATTTTAACTTTTGATATTATTTTACATTTTCAAAACCTGCCATCTCTTGTCATGCTCAGACTTTTTCATCTTCTCTGCAAACTCATATCCTAAATGACTATTCTTTTCTCCCTCACACGCCAAATACTCCCAACAATTTTATTTTCTCCCTCACACAATATTTTTCTTTTTCTTTCAATACCCCTTCCTTAGACCCTAAATCAGTATTTTTTTCATCAATCTTTAGGTTTTGTTATACACTGCTATAATTTTTTTATGCACCTGGTCCTTCAAACACTATGGTAGATTTTTTGCTATCTCGATCCATTAAAATATTTTTACTATAGATCTGTGGCGTTTCCGATAGTGTGCGGTTTTGCGGTAGTAGATCTCCTTTGGCGGTAACGCGTTACCAGCAACGATTTGTGAGTTATGCTTTCTATTTTTCCTCTATTCAACTATTTTCCATGATTTATACTTGCTATTTACATGAATCACTGCTATGTATTTTTTATTACACAGAAGAAATGTTTTTGCGAGAATAAACAAGTGATGGTAAGTGTTCATATTTTTCATCCAAGTGCAGGTAAGGTTTTCTTCCTTGATACAAATTGCGGAAATTGTTGAACGGCAATTTAATAGCACTAATCCCTGTGGACACGATAAATTCCTGGAAAAATATTTCCAAAACTTTTGTTGCTTGCCCTATACCAATTCAACAAACATCCCAAGCGACCCTCTATATTCGTAACCGTCATAGCCGACTATGATAACCGACTAGCAAGGTAGAGAGTTCCTTCGGCTTGAAAAACCTCTGAGTAGAGGAGATGTCGCCAGTAGGGAGGATGTCCTCGTCCTACTCAGCGTACGTTACAAACCGGTGTCCATGCCATAATCAATTATACTTACCCCGATCTCCCATATCTGTCCAAGTATTTTTGGTATGTACAACTGCCATCACAAATTTTCCCTTGGCTTCTGAGTCATCATCATCATAATCCCTATTGCAAGTCTAAAATCTCTTAATTGAATGTAGGACTGAAGATCATCACGAAGAATGGGTGGATTAAAATTTAGTTTTGAGCCTTATATCCTTTGTTTTGAAAACCGTGAACTAGGACACGTTACAACCTTGAAAAGACCTAATTGAAGCTAGGTTTATTTTGAAAGAATAGTACAACAAGATTGTATAACCTGAGTTCAAAAAGAATTGTTAAATCATTTATTTTGGTATCATACCTCCGCATTATCTTTCACTTTGAATGTCTAAACCAATATTGCATTTTGAATGTCTAAACCAATATTCCAATAATTATTTCGATTTCAAAAATTGCATGGGCATTGCATTAAAATTACCATTTTGAATGAACAATGTTATTTGAAAACTAGCACTCCTCATCAAGGGAGTTCTAAAAGTCAAGAAATTTGGTCAGTGATCTTATCAGGGGCAAATCACATCCAAAATACTGTTGATTAGAGAATATCAGTTAAAAATATGTCGTTCATGGTAAGCCATCCCATGAATTGGTTAACCAAGAAAAGATCTCTTTAAAGCTCATGTTGGGGCATCCTCTTCAAGCACACAATAAAGCGGTCATTACGAGAATCGGTTAACCTGAAGCAGTCAGTTAATCTGGGTAGTCTACTTCCAGAAGTCCTCAAGCAAACTCATTAGTCCTTCCTAAAAGTATCGTCAGCCTGATACAATTGACAAGTGTGACCGAAGCATGTCCCAAGCATCTTTTGGAAATGAGAGTTGGAAGTGGTCCCTGTGTTGAGGAATCATAGTTCCAATATTACCTCACAAAAGATTCTAACCCAGTTGTCATAAGCGTTTGCATTGCATGCATTGATCATTCATATATCATGCATAAAAGCATAATTCAATATCATACATATCTCAGAGTGTGCTTTGCACTCATTTGCATTTCCTAATGTCTTGTTGTTATCAACATCTTACATTATGGTCAAATTCCAACTTATTTAGCACCTACCAAAGCAGATATTTGTCTGTTTCTCCTGTTCATCCACCGCCATTCCTGGATGTCCTATCTCTTTTTTCATCCAGTGCCATTCTTGGATGTCATGTTTCTTCTATACCATCCAATACCATTGTTGGATGCCTGTTTCTCTTTGTCATCCAATGCCATTCTTAGATGTTCCTGTATGTTTTCATTTTCATCCAATGCCGTTCTTGGATATCTATCTGTTTCTCTCTTGCATCCAATGCCATTCTTGGATGTCTCTTGTGTTCTTTCTAGAGTATTTTTCACTTTCATCCAATGCCATTCTTGGATGTCTTGTTATCCTTTCCATCCAATGCCATTCTTGGATGTCTCTGATGTTTCTTTAAAGAGTATTTCTCACTTTCATCCAGTGCCATTCTTGGATGTCGTGTTTCTATTTGCAACCAATGCCATTCTTGGATGTTGTGTTTCTATTTGCATACAATGCCATTATGGGATGTTGTGTTTCTATTTGCATCCAATGCCATTCTGGAATGTCGTGTTTCTATTTGCATCCAATGCCATTCCTGGATGTCCTATTTCTATTTGTATCCAATGTCATTCTTGGGTGTTTTTGATGTATTTTCAAGGGAGTTTCATCCAAAGCCATTCTTGGATGTCTTTGGTAGAGCTGTCAAAATGGGCTACCCGGTCCATTTAGGGCTGACCCTCATGGGCCTGAGCTATTTAGGGCTGGGCCAAAAAAAAACCAATTGTAATATGGACCTCGAAATTACTACCCGAGCCCGGCCCTAGATGGGCTTCGCGCTACCCGGCCCTAAGTGGGATTTTTTTTAATAAAAGAATTAAAATAAAAAATTCATAATATTAACTATAAATAAAATAAAAGTTATATTATTCTAAATATATTACATTTTTAAGTACTATATTATCTCTTATAAATATTATAATGTGTTTTTATATACAATACATCTCCAAATTGTATAGAATAATACTCAAAATATTTAACATGAGAGTAATTAATATAATACAAGGAAAGAGTGTTGATTATATTAATGTATAATATTTAAAAGAGAAAGATTGAATAGAATAGAGACAAAATTTAGTGAAGTGAGAAAAATCAATGTGTTATTTTGGAGTAACATAATATAAGAATTAATATTATTTTTTAAAATTTCTAGCAATGCCGTCCATATGGGCTACCCACGGTCCATATGGGCTAGCCTTAATGAGTAGAAGGCTTTTTAGGGCTGGGCTAAAAAAGCCCTTAAAAACATGGGCTTTAATTTGAAGGCCCAAGCCCTATGATTTTTCAGGCCGGGCGGGCCGACCCTTATAGGCTAGCCCATTTTTACAGCTCTAGTCTTTGGTATTATTTCTTTCATCCAATGTCATTCTTGGATGTCGTGTTTCTATTTCCATCCAATGACATTCTTAGATATCTGTGATGTTTATCCTTGCCATCCAATGCCATTCTTGGATATCTCTAGTATCTTTTCAGAGTTGATTACGTTTTCCATTCAATGTTTTTCTTGGATGTTACTAATGTATTTCTCATAATGTTTATCCTTGCCATCCAATTCCATTCTTAGATGGCTCCAATATCTTTTCAGAGTTGATTACCCTGCCATCCAATGCTATTCTTGGATGTTGTTGAGGTATTTATCAAAATGTTTCTTGTTGTCATCCAATGCCATTCTTAGACCCCTTTGATATATATTTTCCAAAATTGTAATTCTGTCTCATCCAACGCAATTCTAGGAAGCCTTTGACGTGTGATAAGTGCCAGAATGTAATTATCTGTAGTATATATTTGTAGCACTTATCGATTATATTCTTTTGGTTTTTGTAATAAAATCCCAACTTTTGGGTATATATTCATTCACTTGAGTTTTGATTCATTTTATGTACCGTTTGATAGTTTTTCCTTTATTTTATAGGTATTGATGCATATCAAAGCCTCGAGGAATATAGTGTCGAAGGCACGACATCAAATACGCAATTTTGGAGCAATAAAATGGAAATTCTGCAGCAGCTCGGTAAGCCTAGCTCAAGCGCGCTTGGATAGGCACAAACAAGTGATGCTGAGTTTTCCAGAACTCGCTTAGCAAAGTCATCTCGCTAAGCAAGTTTACAATTACTGTACTAGATATTTTAGGAATAAGTGTAGCTCGCTCAGCCAGCCTGGCTCGCTAAGAGAGCCTGTGCAAAATTTTCTTTATATTCTTTCATTTGTAACATAGATAGGTTATGGGGTTTTGGGGATTTTTCGCTCCCAAATTTCATCACTCTAATTTTAGGTTAGATTAGGTTAGAAAACAACTATGGAGCTTGCATTTGGATGATTGGAGGTGGATTGATCGTCGACCAGAGCTGACAAACCAGGAGATCTTTGGTTCATTTCTCTTCCTCTTTGTGTTTTCTCTTATAGTTGGGTTTTGTGTATGTATTTACTTTGAACTTGTGTATATTTGTCGCCCATGGCGTTATATAAAATTTGCTTTATAAATCTATGTTGATTGTTGTCTTAAATTTTTGCTCTGTGCTAGGGATTTAGGTTGCTTTAGAGATAAACTTCTTGAATCCTTATCTAGGATGATTATCTGTTAGTTTCTGAACTCTAGAGATAAATTTAGAGCTGACATTCACTTGTGTATCTGTCCTTAATGCTTTCGTGTTTGAGCGGCACGCGAGAGATCGCCGACGCGAGAATATGGATGTTCTCGTGACTTTGCGTTAAACATAACCTTGGTTGTGAGTTGATCTTGTAGGTTCTTCAGAAATGAACACTGATGCGAGAGATATGTGATGACATTGACGAGTATCATAGGTTGAGTATAACTGGTCGGTAAATTTAAGTTTATGAGAAGTAGATTGTATGCAATGCTTGATAAATCTTATCGTTTCGAAGAATGAATTCTTTTTGTGTTGATATTTACTTTTCCGTTTTTATACTTTTGTTCATTCAAACCTAAGTTCAAAACCATAGAAACCGTTGAATGACATTCTACCCATTCTTTGTGGACACGATAATTCCCAGTTAAATATTTCCAAATCTTCCGTTGCTTGCCGCTATACAGCTTCAACAACGTGCCTTCAAACTTTGTTTGGTTGTAGTTTCTATCAAATGCCATTCTTTGATATCAATACTATCTTGCTAAGGTTTGTCCCTTCATATTCCAAGTATTCCTGGATATTCCTTGTCACCTTGACAGATCTCTAGAAGTATCTTGTGTTTCCCCGACAAGTTTTACTTCATTCAATCCTCATTCAATCCTCAGATAATTTTCTTTCAGAGTCTTTTCCATAATCCCCATAGAGTTTGTCTCTCATATCATATACCAATAAAAAAAGTAAAAAGAGTATATGCCCTGTATTGCATCTCATTTCATTTGCATATGAGGGACACAATTTGGGTCTTATGTATTTAATTACCTTCCGCCATTGATTCTATGAAGATCTAGGTCCGTCAAGTTATCTGACTCAAGATAATTAAATAGAGGCAGTTGTCGTACCCATATTTTGCCCCTTTCCCATTTCATATATTCATTCATCTATCGACAAAAACTCAGGAATGTCTTACCGTGCATCATCATTTCATCGACATAATCAAAAGTCAAAAAGTTTGACTTTTCGATCCCTGATCTCTTACCTGGTATGTTATACCTTGGGTTTTCCCCTCTCTTTCTATTCACTTCATTAAATTTTCTGTATTTGCAAAATTTCATCTATTCATTCATTTTATCATTTCATCATTATTTACCTTTTAGTTTTTTAGGAAACTTTGATATATTAACGGTATAAAGAATGCGAGAGTAGGTATAAAGCACACAACAACAATACCATTCATTTACGCAATAATTCACAATCAATTATTCTCACTATGTACCATGAATAATTCACACCAACATCACCAAGCTTATATGTATTGAATGTGACTCACGACTCGATATTAAGCATGTGGTACCGATTCAACAATGGTTCTTCATACGAACCAGATCCCTCTTCTGAACCTCGATCCCCCCTTTTGAGCTCTGGACTAGTCACTCGTCCACCCTTCTGAACTTGTGACTCACCTTTTTCACTACCCAATACAAAATGATGTGTGTCATATATTAATGCTACAACAACAACACGTTTCCGATTCCCTTTCTAACCATGAACGACATGCAAAAATAGAATTAACATAGTTCCTCCTTCTGAACTACCACCACAATACAACAATCACGATTATGTGCATGTCACATAATTATTCACCAAACACACAACAACCACGATTGATTTATTATTATAATCACATATAATATTTAATCAATTAATTTCACCAACATACATCCAATTGTAATTATGATAATTCAACACATCAATTATAATCCCATTCATGATACATATTATACAACAATCAAACCATCTTTGGTATAATGAGTGTGTCTCGATATTCGAATGGTCCGACGAACATTTTCGACTTAGCAATCGAGTTAATTTGGAAGGGGGATATTCCGCTCAAGGTGAAAGCTTTCGCTTGGAGATTTTGCCTTAATAGGCTCACTACCAAGGATCTTCTTCTTCAAGGGGGAGTGACTATTGCTATAGCGGATCGTAAGTGTGTTTTTTGCGGGATATGCGAAGAATCCTTGATGCATTCTTTGTTAGAGTGAAAATTTTCAGGCATAGTGTGGATGGAGATAGTTGAGTGTATTGGGATGAAGCATCATCTTTCTCTTGTTTTAAAGAGAGTTTCCTATCATGGAGAATTTTTTGCCGCAAAGCTAAAGTGAAGAAGGGGAAGGAGGACATTTTTTGGATGGCTACGTGTTGGAGTATGTGAATTTTTAGGAATGACATCATCTTCATAAACGATAGTTGGAATGTTTTAGATTTGGTTTGGAGAATTAAAACTTTGGTTTGGAGATGGATGTTCATCAGGAAAATTACTTACCCAATTTGTAATTTCTATGAATTTAGCAAACTTCCTTTTCTATATTTATCGTGAGTTGTATTTGGTTAGTAATTTTCTTTTTGTCGAGCGGTAGTCTCGATTTCGTTTTGTATCCTGGTTGAGAACCTATTGTTCTCTTTGAATATATCTGACTTACAAAAAAAATTAACATCAAAATTCACCGATTCAACCGATCACAACAATTAAGGTTATTTCATCATCGTTAACCATCACATAATATTACACCATAAGGAAAACAATTTATTCATGCTCATAAATGGACATTTAGTCTCTTAGGGAACCTCCATTTAATAATGCTACATGTTAGCTTTTCATCATTCCAGTTGTGCCTCATACGAAGTCACAGAACTCAAGTTATGATGAAAATAAAATTTTCACAAAATTAGTCTAATCGGTGACGATTGGACAGTCGTCGTAGCTGATGCCCCTCAACTCTTTGGCGACACCCTGAACAGCTGCAGAATGCATAATTCTACATTTTATTTACCATTTGAGGTATTCCAGACTTTCGATTTCGATTATGTAAAAAGTCAAACGGTCAAAATTCGACACACAATAATTATATAAAAATCATACTGCAACCAACACAAATTATGTAGATCCAACATCAAATAGTCATCCTTTTTTCATAAATTTAAGGTTAGGTTTCAAAGCTTCAAGCACACAACAATGACAACCATTATCATTCCAAATTCATTCAATACAACATGTATTAAAAAACACATTACACTGCACGAATTTCATATAATAACATGGTTCCTCATAAACATACCAAAAACTCAATAATGTTCAACATTGGTAAAAATCCTATAGGAGGGTGAGGATCCCTCTCTACCCTTCATCAATCACACCAATATTCAAAGTATCCCCCCTACCTGATTTTTTCAACAATTTCTCTTCAACAATTGTGAACTCTCCCCTTCTTCCTAAACCCTTTTCCTCTTGCCTCTTTTTTTTTTCTTCCAAAAATCTAATTCTTTTTAATTGGTTATCTTATCCCCACTACGCCCTCAATTATTACCACATTCACCATAATACCCTTATTAATTATAATTCTATGTATTTTATGATTTAATCTAATAATTCAATATTCTACCAAACACTACTATTTTATAAGTAAGTGTTTGGCTTAATAACCACTTACATAGATTCAACTCTTGAACTTTATAACCAAAGTTCATAAGGAAAATCAACACCAACTAACATAGTTTGGTCGAACAAATTCTCAACAACCTACTACGAGCATCCATGCAATTATCTTCTAGCAAATATAAGTTTAAATGTATATTATTTTGTAATTATTTAAGTTTAAAATTGTTTAATGGAAATGAATTATTAGAATAAAATAAAAAAAGAAATATTAAATTATAACGTGTTGATCACAATTCATTAAAGAATGTAGGATTAAGTGGAGGTGCCTTATTTATATTTAAATTAACAAGGTAACTGTTACTAAAATAAAATAAAATTAAGAAGGTAACAAACAGGATTCTTATATTTTACAAAGAGATTATAAACAAATGATTAACATAATATATCCTACAATACAATTTAGCAATATATCACATTTTCTTTCGGGTAAAAAGAACTTAACAGAGTTGTCTCAAGTTTTTTTTAGAGGTTGTATATATTATCATAGTTTAATCATGAAAAATCAAAATGAGACCTTATTTAATCGTAATTTAACCGTTATAAATATTTTATAAAGCCCTAAAAAGACTATATGTTTGAAGATATATTATGTTATTTACTATCACATTTCTACCATATATATTGAAAAAATTTAACACAATAGAATCGAATTTATATATATAATATTTAGGAGAGTGGAATATATATGTACCTTAAAATCTGCATAATATTTAGAAGTCAACTAGATTAGTACAATCCAGCTAATAACATTGCATATAATCAGAATTTAATATCAAAACATCATATAGGAATGGATGTCCACAATGTACACTGTCGTAACCAAACAGGAACATGTCCTCAACAGTCAACACCCTAAAAAATAATGCAAAATACATAATTTCTTCATGTATATATATGTAACACATTTCATAAACCAAGTACAGATAAAAAATATCTCTTATTCATACTTCAAGAGTTCTACTTAATAATATTAACATGGCTGAAATTAAGCTTAGAATCTGTTTATTGATATGTCTTATCAGCATAATCTCAGCATCAAGTGTAATTCCTTCAGCAATTACTCACGTGTCTTCTTTCATACCTGATCTTTCTAGTCAGATGAGCACAACTTTTTATGTTAACAAGTGTCCTGGTGCTCTTCTAATCATTAAGGAAGAAATAACCCGGGCTGTGTTGAATGATCGTCGGTTGGGCGCATCCTTGCTCCGTCTTCATTTTCATGACTGTTTTGTTCAAGTAATTCTTCTTATTTTTAAATTTTATTTTTTTACACCTGTTTTTGTGAAAACAATTCTTATATTGCTGCTTGATTTTGGAAGGGATGTGATGCATCGGTATTGTTAAAGGACACACCAAATTTCAAGGGAGAACAAAATGCCCGTCCCAATGCGAATTCTCTGAGGGGTTACGAAATCATAGACAAAGTAAAAGCTATATTGGAAACACGGTGCCCTAATGTTGTTTCATGTGCAGATATCTTAGCTGTTGCAGCAAGAGATTCGGTTGTGGCTGTAAGTATTTTTTGGAAAGTTTATGCATATATTTGTTGTTATTAACTGTATATTGATGGATGAAAAATATATATGTATTTAGCTTGGTGGACCTATTTGGCCGGTTCGTGTGGGAAGAAAAGATTCAACAACTGCGAATTTGAATGCTGCAAATTCAGATTTACCTTCTCCATTTCTTGATATTAAGGGTCTTATTGATGCTTTCAAGAAAAAGGGTTTCTCAGCTGAGGAAATGGTTGCTTTATCAGGTTCTCACACAATAGGCCAAGCAAAATGCGCACTCATTCGACCAAGGATTTACAACGAAAACAATGTTCAATCTCAATACAGAAGTTCATTGCAAAAAACATGTCCCAAAAGTGGTGGTGACAACAACTTATCTCCTTTAGATGCCACAACTCCAAACTTTTTTGACAATGCTTATTACCAAAATCTATTGAACCAAAAGGGTCTTCTGCATTCTCTGATCAACAACTCTATAAGGGTGGTTTTGGTCCCCTTGATTACAAAGTATCGTCTTACGCCAGTAATCCATTACTCTTCAGATTAGATTTTGCTAACGCGATGGTTAAGATGGGAAATCTCAGTCCTTTAACAGGAAACCAGGGCCAGATCAGAAAATATTGCAGCATAGTGAATAAAGTTTATTGAGTCTGGCTCTCTCGTACTATCAAAATCCTTGATGAAGTTTTTTTGTTTCCAAGTTTTCATTTAGTACCAATTCTTTTATCAAATTTTCAAAAAAAAAGCTAAACTCGAGGACTCTCTAAGATGTCAATCATCTTAGTACACTACTAGAAATACTAAATTTACCTGCGGAATTTCCTGCGGAAAATTTTCTGCAGGTTTACCTGCGGATTTTCCTGCGACACTAATAAATATATAAAATTTTCCTGCGGATGTGGAGTTGGCAGAAAATTCCGCAGGAATACCTGCGGATTTTACTGCGGAAAAAGTATTTTGAACAAAATAGCTAACTTTATTAAACAGTCCGCAGGTAATTTCGCAGGAAATCTTCCTGCGGATTTTGCTGCGGAATTCTATCACTATAAAATTAAACCATAATACAGAAATCCGCAGGTAATTTCGCAGGAAAGTTTCCTGCGGATTTTGCTGCAAATTTGGCATATTCAAATTTTTCTAAAAATAATTGTAATTTTTTTTTAAATTCTACAATTATATATAAAAAACTTTCCTTATAAATTATTTTTCCTATTTTTGGTTGGAATTAAATAATAGCTAATATATGTGTATATATATTTTTCTTAATATTTTTATTTTATTGATCAATATAAAAATACTTTTATGTTTAATTTTTTATTTTGAATTAATATTTTTTATAATTATTTAGTGTAAAAATATTTATTAATTATAAGTGAATTAGTGTGTATGTGTAAAATTGGGGAGAAAAAGTAGGGAGCAACCCTACTCTTTCCCTAATTTATCTTGATTGTTTTGTTAATTTTAAGTTAGATTGATTATAAACTTAGGTGATTTGTGTGAATTTGTTGTCTTATGATTTATTTTTAAATTTATTAATTCATCGGTATGTAGTGAAATTTTATTTTGAGTTTTTAACTTTTACATTGTTTGGGACCTTTACAATTTTCGCTGATTTAAAATTATTTTAAATTTAAATTTAATCTCATTTATTTAATATACATTTTATTTTATAGTGAATTATATTGGTTCTCTTTATTATAAAGTTTTAATTTTAGAAATTAATGTGTTATATGAATTTATATTTGACTATAGTTAAAATATTGTTAAATAATTTTAATTTTATAAATTATTTTTACTATTTTATTGAAGCATGGAAAAAAATTTATTAATATATTATTACCAATTAAAGTTAAGAGACTACTTTCTCATATTATTCTATTTAGATTCAGATGTTCATATTAAAATTAATTTTTATAAATAAAGAGTTAGTAAATTAATAACTAAAATATTTTGAAATTTTGTAATTTCTCTTTTAGTTTTTAGGTGTGCTTAAAATTATATAATTGATAATTTGATAATTTGATTTACTATATTATTTTGAAGAAAAATAAATAGTTATTCATTTGTTTTGTATTTTTATAGTTGTATATAATAAATATAAATTTGGTCTATTTCTATAATAGATATAAAATTTTAAAAAATAAAATTAAAAAAAGATAAATAGAAAGAAAGATTAAGATAGATACTTATTAGTGACCTAAAAATGCTTCTTCGGTGAGAGCAAACACAACTTGTTCAGAAGCGCTTCAGCGGAGAAGCACTTTTTCTCACGCGCATCGGCTCAAGCTTTCTCGGTTTCTCTTGTGCGACACACTCTCAAACTCATGCTCTCTCCCTCTCAATTCTTACGCAACAACAACAATTACGACGTAGATTATGTTGGTCTCAAATTGGTTGGATTTGGATTTCAGAACTCATTTAAATTGTTAACGATTCAGGATTCGATTCACGTTAGGGTTCAGAGTCTGTTTGCGCTCGAAATTTCAACTCAGAGCAGGTTAGTTTTGTTTCGTGATTCTTTGCATTTTTACGGTTTTTACTCCATTACGTGTTATGCTACAACTGATTGTGATTCGATTTCAATATAAATTTCAGTTTGAGTTAAAGTTAGAGCAGGCATACGATATCATAAAGCTGAGAATGGAGGAATGTTTAGCGGTTGAAGCGACGAGGAGAAGAAAATGCAGCTTTCAATCTTGCTCACAAGGTATTCGATAAAATGCTATTAGCATAGAATTATCGTTGTTATTACCGTTTCGTCAAATGCAAAGTCTTGGACGCCCTCCAAATGGGAAAAACGACTTCCTTCCATTGGTTGCTTTTAGAGGACCCTCAGAAAATCTTTATGGATTGAACACATTAGCATCATCACCCCATAGCTTTGTGTCACGGTGAACTAAAAGTGCCGGCAAGAAAAATTGCACTCCAGCAGGCAATGTTAGGTCTCCAACTTTTACATATTTTTGAACTTCTCGAGGAAGTGCAACTATTGGCGGGTATAACAAGTAAGTGATAACAAGTGAATGCCTTTCTATTGTTTGGTTAGCTGACTTGTTTACCTGATTCAGTTTTTATTGTTTTTCAGCCAAGTTGTTGTTTCTGCTGGAGTATTTCGTGTTTCTACCGGCTTTAGTTTTTGGGTTTGTTTTGGTGGGGTGCAGAGCACACTTGTTCATTTATGTACAGAGTGATCTGCCATTTTGGTGTACAGAAAAACAAAACTACTTGCTGATGCAATTTTTTGTAGCAAAGAAATGAAATGAGAATTAGAATT
Organism: Vicia villosa; assembly: GCF_029867415.1. NCBI lineage: Eukaryota > Viridiplantae > Streptophyta > Magnoliopsida > Fabales > Fabaceae > Vicia > Vicia villosa. The sequence continues at coordinate 97,095 of NW_026705040.1, forward strand.
GAAAATTGAGGAAAAATTAGGAGATGGGGAGTTAAGTGACATTGAGAAACTAGCCAAGCAATTCTCTAACAAGTGGCGGCAACTTGACATCTAGAAGCGTTGATTACAAATACCGACTCTTCCTCCATGGTAATTCTCTTCCAAGCATTTGTCTTCTCAAGGAGTGTTAGCAGCATCATCTAACCCTCCTTTTTCAATATACTGTTAGTGCTCTTTGTTAGTGCTCTTTTGATTCCATTTTATACTGTTTATAGCTTCAGTTACTTGTTACTTGGTGACTGGTGTTGCTTTCATTGGCTGTGAAATTGTGTTTTCTATGAATTTAAGTCCAGTTTCCAATTTTCCATTACAGCTGTTTGACGATAATAATATAGAAACCAAAAAAACCAATAAAATTTGCAGGATGTTGAAGCAGGATTGACAACTAACTTTGCAGAAATTGTTTTAGAGAGTACAGTCCCATGGATTGTGATTGGAAAGATAAATTGCATTTACGTTTAAATTATTACCTTACTTATTACAGAAGCAAATCTTCCTGTATAAATTCTCTGTTAAACTCTCATGTTGCTAAAAGTAACATTAGGTTTCATGAATTCATCAATTTTTTTGGTTCTCATCCTTTAATAAAGCTTCTGTTCAATGCAATATTATAATCTGATGCATTCTTCCAAGATTGTAGGTATTAGAGTCTCATCAAGCAAACAAAGTTGACGCGTCTGAAACTGCCAAGGCTGTGATATCTTGCTTCAATAAGTTGGGGGGTCTCTTTCGATATGGATCAGGTGCGTTAGATCACATTGCACGGTTCATTTTGGTACAACATAGTTTCCCATTCTTCTTTCTATATTAAAAGAACCACAGATTCTTACTGGAGTTTCCCCTTCTTTCCATGAATTTTGTTAGATACAATTAATCAGGGACCCTAAGCATCAAGTTGAAATGGTGGGAGTTCCAGAGTAGTATTTATCGGGTCATGCCTTTCATATGTATCATTTGACATCACCTATGGTGGGAGTTCCAGATGCTGTACTATTTCTTGCTAAAAAGGTGCTTAAAATTTAAGACAACTTCCTCTATTTCCACCGTCGGTATATAACAATTAATATCTTACTTTAATTATATTTGTTGTATGCAGATTGAAGCAAAGGATTCCAAGAGAATCTACAATATGATTGATGTTTTGCGAGAGGGTAATATGCGATAAAAAGTTCTATGGAGTATGATGCAAGATGTGGAAATTTGGGATTCTAATAAAGCAATTTTCATCTTGTGTCCAATTTTCGTATCAATTTATTTGAGGAAAGCTTAGTTTGTACTATTGTGGCTTATCTATAACATGATTTGAGTAAGAACAATATAATATAAAGACGTACGGTTACTAATTTCTTTTATTTTAACTAGAAGCCTGATTATATATAATAATGACAAATTCTACAGCCTAGCTTAAAAAATTAAGGGATAGTTCAGTTTTGTTCTAAAAGGATTGAAATTCATTTTTCATAGAAAACTAGGGATGGATTGAAATTTAATACTAAATGTAATGATAGATTATACTTTTCATTTTTAATAATGTGACTATGTAGTAACTTTGTTGCAAATTTTATAGTATTTTGTTCTATGAATTTGAATTTGTCTTATTAAAATTCAAAACATTTTAAATTATAATTTTATTTTATATATAATTTATAATCTTTCGATCAATTATTAAAATAAAAAATTATTCAATTTGAGTTAGAAACTACCTGCGGATTTACCTGCGGAATTTTCCTGCGGATTTACCTGCGGAATTTTCCTGCGGATTTACCTGCAGATTTTCCTGCGGAATTTCCTGCCGAAAATATTACCCACGAAGGTTTTAGCTGGGGACAAAGAACCGCAGGAAAATCCGCAAAAAATGTGTTTCCTGCGGAAATTTAGCTAAAATCCGCAGGTAATTCCGCAGGAAAATTGAGTATTTCTAGTAGTGGTAATACTCTTGTCTAAGCCCTAATCGAAAGCATTAAGGTTAGGCCATCACATGATTTTATGTTTTGGCAGGTATGTTTTCCTTAACGGAAATCCATTGTATTGTTATTTTTGTTTGTTCTTTGGGAATTTAAGAATTATGGCATTTTTTCAAATATATTGTATTCATTTGGTATCATACCTTACCATTTCAGTTCAAATCTTGATTTTTCTATATTTTTTCAAATCAAAATATACTTTAAAAATTCATGTAGAGTCTAGACCAATCTAAATATTGCAAATCATCATTTGAATCTCGATAAATAAATATAATCAATTTAGTGCCAAATCATCCCATGACCAAGAATAACATTTGACGGCAGGATTTCTGAAAAATCAAAAATAAAAGGTTAATAAGGACTTGCTACAGTCAACAACTCAATACCAAGGCAATTGTCAGTGTCATGATTTTAAATTGTGGTTGCGGATGCGATTGCGGTTGCGGATGTTGCGATTGCGGTCATTGCGCTTGTTGCGATACGCATTGCGGCCGTTGCAGCGTGAATTTTTAAAAGGAAGTGTTTGAAATATTATATTGAAAAACATTTAATGTTATGTTTTTTCTTTATATAAGAAATAAATTGAGTTTTAGAATTCGAATATATTAATTTTTGATGAAAATACTTAAAAAAACATGATTAAAATTTTCCAATGGGGTTCCTAATGCATCTGGAAGCGAGACTTTAAAATCACACTGCAATTGCGGTCCAATGCGGTTGCGGAGGCAACCGCATCCGCAATATTACGGGTGCAATTGCGGTTGCGGACCGCAATTTAAAACCATGGTCAGTGTCATAGCTACAAGGAGCAGAAAACAAGTACTTATACTCCATCCATGTTGAAACTGCTATTTCTAACACTTCAGTTGGTGTAACCGGTTACTGTAATCGGTTACAGGCCCGTGTTTTGCCAAATAGTGGCGCTGTGTAGTGGCATAACCGGTTACGCTGTTTGCCGTAGCCGGTTACACTGAAGCATAACAGTTTTACTTTTCTGTTTTGGCTGTTATTTTAGTTTCCAATCATTTGTAACTTTGTATTATAAAAGGGGACTCGCTACTCCCATTGTTATTAATGCTAATTTTACCACTCACCCTCACTTACTCTCTCTCTCTCTCTCTCTCTCTCTCTCTCTTAATTTTCTCTCAATTCTCTAAACTTCATCTTCTCCGATTGAATCTAATTCTCCATTGATACACCTTAGTCGAGTTTTGTATGTTCTAAGATTTGGCATCAACAGCACTGGTTCAAATCCAATTCCGCTGCAACAATGAGTACCGTTTCCAACGATCGAATCCCTACCAACTGTCATACCCTAATTTTTGACCCCCCTGAGATGACATATATTCAGGATTTTCATCAGGTCAAAGCAAGTACCCAGAGCAGTCACTTCTTCATTTGGCATTTAATCAAGGATGTTCAAAGACAAGAAAACTCAGGCAAAGGATCAATCAGTAGAAGGATTAGTCTCTAACATAATCATAGGACTCAAGAGCTTCATTTTTTCACCTATGATTGATTAGACACCCAGTCCTCTAAGTATAGATTTACTCAGGTCACCAGACTAGGGTTTTTGAGCCTATCAAGGACTGAAGTCAGGGATCACCTTTGGGAAACCCTAAAAAGCTCCAGGACATCTATTAAAGACTTCAATCATCTTCAAATGATCCATACAATAAGATCCACTGGACATCACACCTCAATTCAAGATCCACAGTCACCAATTTCATCTGGTCGACATTTAGGGTTTTTAACCTAATTCATCTAGATAGTTGACTTTTAATCAGGGCATGGATCCAAAACTCAAGACATGATTCAAGAACCTCTACTACCTCAACATAACCCATTTACATCACTCATTTGAGGAGGAGATCTTAATTCCACACAAAAGTCCAAAATCTCACCTTATCTGGAAAAAGTCAACTGTATGGGATCACCTTTGACTTTTAATATTTTTGGTCAAACCATGACTTTCAAGGATCAATATCATCAATATATGGATATTAAAGTCATTTGACCAAAGAAATTCAAGAAGAATCTTCAAGGAGCAAAAAGTCGGGAATTAGGGTTTTTGAGGGCATTGTGGGAACTCAAAATTTCACCTACACAACTCAAAAAACTTCCAACATGAAAGTTGTAGATCTTTTAAAATAAAACAACATCTTACAATGGAACTTTTTTCAAAAGATCAACCATTTAAAGAGTTTTGGAATTTTGATGCTTTAGGTTATAAAAACTTAGAAATTTTTCTAAGTGTTTTAACCTAGTTTTCTTCCAACTTTGGCCTCATTTTTCACAAATTTTCCAAAGGATTCTGAAGAAACTCCAAACTAATGATTTGAAGTAGATGTTTAGGGCTTTCCAAATTGTGTTCAACCTTCTCCAAATTCATTTTGAGCTAAGAGTTATGCTTGTTCAAAGTTGGCCTCATGAAGTAAAATTATAGGTCATGTACAATTTGAAACTTTGTAATTTTGTGCAAATGACCTCTCTTATGGATGCTACATGACCCATAACACATCTGCAAACATGCCATGCATTCATTTTTACCATGACATGAGAATTGAAGAAGATTCTAAAAACAAGAACATGTGATTATGTAATGATTACATTTGTGAATTTATGGCAAATTGATGAATCACCCAAGGAATCTTCTCACCAACCAATTGGAACACTCCTCTGCATCAGAAATGTTCCCCAAGACCAGATAAGATCAATAGATAGGGAGCTAGCTCGATTTGGCCATCATTGCATTTTGAAGATTTTTTGAATTTCTTCATGGCCAAGAAATCAAAACTCCCTCATTAAGCAAGCTCACTCTCTCAATCAGTACTGAATCAATTGCCTATAAATAGAGGACTCTTACTCATTCAAAAAACACACCAAAGCAACCATATTCCTTGCTTTCTCTTTCTCTTCTCATGCTTATGGTTTTTCAAAGTTCTTTGGCAAGAAGAATCATTTTCTTCAAACCAGAGCTTATCTTTGGAAAGTAAGCATTCTAACATCTCAAAGGGGTTCATTTGAGGTGATCCAAGCACCTGGATCACTTCTGTAAGTGGAGGAACGCCATTGTTGCTCTCACTTTGGAGTTGTTGCAGTTGGAGGTCCATAGAGCAATTCAGAAGGTTTCCAACAAAGCCAAGCATCCAGGCACGTTCCTCTGGTCATAGTGAAGCTGTTCAGATGGCTGCAGCTCGTATGTAACTCAAGAATCATCACTCTCCATGTCCACTTGAAGCTCAAATCGAGGGAGGTCCATAGAGCAATTCAGGAGAATTGAAGTTACAATAAGCATTCAGTTAGCATCACTGAGTCCCAAGGAAGCTTTTGGGATCATTCATACAAGCTCAGGTGCTCTCTACCATCCTCACGACCTCCATTTTCAGAGGTAAGTTTCTGAACTCCACCTCTTTAATTTAAGCACTCTTTGTGATAAAGCTCGATTCTATCTTGTTCAGCATCATCAGAGGATTGAAAACCCTCTATCATCATTCGTTTATCTTTAAGTATAGCCATTTAATTTGATTTTTAAATTTTAGGGTTCTTCACGTTTTCTGGTAAATTAGTTAGATATAGTTAATATAAATTTATGTTAGTTACATATTCAGAATCGTGAGTGAATTTAGAGCAAGTTTCATGTTTACACCTTGGCCATTGGTTGAGATTTGAGAGAATTAGAATTTCAAAAATGTTGGAGCTTGAGGTTGAAGACGAAGATGGAGGGTGGCGCCATTTTCAAATCTGAGGGCCAAGTTTATTTTATTTTGAATGGTTTGTGTTTTACAAACGAATTCATCGTTTGCCCTAGTGGCCTCACATGCGCTCTTAGTCTCCTCATGCCCAAGGTCTGGGGTTCGAATCCCCCTCGCCTCAGACCTTTTGATTTTATTTTCTTTTTTGGCTTCTATACACTTGAACAATATATGAATTGTAATGAAGCCAGCTTACTATCACCACACGCGCGCTGGCTCAGTGGTGTTGGTTTTTGGTGTGTGACCTAAAAAGCGTGTGTTCAAACCTTGGAGGAGACAAAATCATTTTTTTACCACTAATTTCCTTCATTTTTTCTCACAACTTCACACAATTAATTCACCTATCAAATCAAATCATTTTCACTTCATTTTTCACACACTTGTTATTTAATATACCTATTTTATGAATAATCAAAAAAATCATAAAAAATATTATTTATTTCATGTATTTTAATTAGGTTTAAAATAGTATGTTTTAAATGTTTTCTTAAATACTTTAAAATATATATTTTCATTTTGTTTTAACCTAATTACTTTGTGAATAATTTTATGATAAAACCCTAATTATTTAGGTCTTAATTAGGTATAGATTTCATCTTTGCCTTAATTAAGTTGACTTTTGTCAATATTCAAAACTGTTTTCAATCTCTGATTAAACAGGTGATTAAGGTTTTCAAACAACAAAACCTTATATCATTTCAATCTTTTTTCCAACTGTTTCTCATAACAGTGAATCATTTTCAAGTGGGCCTCTATTAGAGTGTAAGACCCAACACCTTCTTTCTTTTCATAGTTTGTTTTACAAAACTGTATTTTCAAAATCTTCTTTCTGTTTTCAAAACATTCTTCTGGTATTTGAAGGGCATTATTCCCGGTGAAACTCTTCAGATACCTATGTGACCTATGTCCATCTTCACTTCTTCTGTTTTCAAAAAACCATTAACTGTTTATCCTATATATTCAACTGTTATCCATCAATTACTGATAAGGCTTTGTACATACTTCTTCAAAGGCCTCCACTCCATCCAGGTTAGGCTTTACAAGCTTTCAATTTACAGTCTTTATTCAAATTACTGTCAAATATAAACTGTGCATATATATTAGTTTAGAACTACGTTTGAGTATAAACCCTAGGACAGTTAAACTATATATATATATTATAGGAATATGACATAGGATTGAGAATGTCTTCCCGGTGAAGGCTATTTCCTAATTAGAGATCTGTAGTTCAAACCCCCAAGATGAATTATTCCCGGTGAAACATCTTGGCAAAAACCTTAGAATCCAAAAAAATAGGACACATCCACCCAAAGAGGAATTATTCCCGGTGAAACCTCTTACCCATTTGCTTAAAGCCAAAATAAGTTCAAAACTACATAGCTTTCTCTTGTGTTATAACAAGGACCCTCGATGACCCTCGATTAGCCTCCTCTTGGGCTTTGTACAAGGACCCACAGGCTTCTTAAAAGCATTTCCAGCTTCCTCTTGAGCTTGTATACAAGGACCCATCAGGTTTCTTACAAACATAGGAACAGGTCTTTAGTCACCTTTTAACATACCCTGGTGAGTTTCTTCCAATTAAACCAGACTTTAAACAAACTAAGTTTGTCTCAATTTTACATTGAGTACACCTTTTGGAATGAGAGACATGGACAGTCTCTGTCACCCTTATCTTCATCAATCTTCCTTAGCAGAGTCTAGGATCCATGTTTGCTTATCCTCAGCAAGTGTCAGCCTTCATCTTGGGCTTTAAACAAGAAGTCTCCACTAGATAATCTTTCTGCCAATCATTTTAACAAAAACCCCTGGAAAGGGTTAGCCTCCAAATCATTCTTTCATCTTAATAAAAACCCCTGGAAAGGGTTAGCCTCCAAATCATTCTTTCATCTTAATAAAAACCCCTGGAAAGGGTTAGCCTCCAAAATCACTTCTTCAAAAACCAAAGATTCATTTCTCTTAGGAGATAATTTCCCCAAAAGAGTCAAAACCCCTGGAAAGGGTTAGCCTCCAAAGTCAATTAATAAAAACCTGTTTAAAAGAATAAAACCCCTGGAAAGGGTAAGCTTCCAAAAATCATTCTTTTCAACAGACAATTTCACCAGCTGAGTCAAAATCCCTGGAAAGGGTTAGCTTCCAAAAATCAGTCTTTTAATAAATAAATCCTTCAATAGAGTCAAAATCCAACAAAAACAGTTAGCCTCAACCTTGGGCTTCATACAAGGCACCAAAACAATAAAACTCCCCTGTTAATAGTCAGCCTCAACCTTGGGCATTCTACAAGGCAGATAATAGAGTCTCCCCCAGTGAGTCCTTCATCATTCAGGTAGCCACAACCTTGGGCTTTGTACAAGGCAGATAAACCATATTTCATGTGTCAAAGATTCCTAACATCTAGGATCTTTTCCCTATTAGAGTCATCCATACTCAGTTTATTTAAGAGTCCGCCACAACCTTGGGCTTTGTACAAGGCAGAAAATAATATTTCCCCTAGTTAGAGTCAGCCTCAATTCTGGGCTTTGTACAGAATACCAAATAAAACCCATCAAAATAGATTTTCCCTAAGTAGAGTCAGCCTCAATTCTGGGCTTTGTACAGAACATAAAAATCCCCTGTAAATTAATCCCCAGTGGAGTTTTCTCCCAGAGTCATAATAATAATCAATCAATAAAAAAAAGCCTAAAGCTTGGGCCTCATACAAGCCAGTTAAAGATCAAATCTTTTATACAGTAGATAGACATAGCTTATCTCTATAGAGAGATCTTTCCTCTATCTCACCACATTCAAACAAACAAACATTACATTTCATTTTAATCAAGTCTCCCATTTAGGATTTTGAAAGGCATGAGCTGGCAGTAAAACCCAGACATGTGGTAACTTTCCCTAATTTGGATGAGCATCTTTCTTTCATTTAAGAGGCATTTGACTGGTATACTTGCACATACACAAGTAAGGTCCCCCTCTTGAATGAAATGAATTCAGTTATTCTGTCACTCTTTTAATGTTTGTGGTGGAATAGTAGAAATACCTCTCTATAAAGATGACTTCATGTCTCTTTACTGTAAACAGAGATTTAATTCAAAGCTTCAACCTTGAGCTTCAAGCAAGGCACCCAAAAATAATTAATCCCTAATTAGTTCCCCGAACTACATTAAGCTCTGACTTCCATTAGGGATATGTAGGCATGAGGTTCACAAGGAATCTCAGCGAGCTAATAAAATACCAAAAATAGTCATTCTGTTTGTCTTTCTTTTATTCAATTCAATTCCTTCTCCTAATACAAAGGAGAAACTTTCCCAATAATCATTAGCAGCACAAACACATTTAGACACAGAGAAGGTTCCTGTAGAGTACTACAGATATGTAGGGTGTTTAAACACTTCCCTATGTATAACCGACCTCCCGGACTCCAGAATTTCTAGTCTAGGTGAATCCCCAAACTTAGCAAACTCCTAGGGTTTAGTTGAGATCTTTTTTTCCCTTTCCTACTCGTAGGACAAATAAGAAAGTTCGTGTGATATCGTAGGAAGAACTGAAATAAAATTCATCCCACCACGGGCGCATTCTCCTTCCAAATTTCGCGTGAAGGGTCTAGCGTGCCGTCCTCCCAAGTGAAACGGGGAGGTAAAAAAAACGACAACCACAGAAAAATGGCGACTCTGCTGGGGATATAAGTGTTAAAAACCTTGGTTTTTCATCCAAACCAATGGTTGACCTGTTGCTGGTCCAACCCCAATGAGGAATTAGGGATGCCAAATTCCCCCTCAAAGAAGAGAGGTCCTGCCTAACCTCTGTGTCATATCATGTGTTTGCTGCATTTATATTTGTTTATCTTGTTTATTCTGTATCGGGAAAGGGCTTGATTCCCCCTTGTGGTGAGAAATCCTATACCCGGATTTGAGTGCAACATAAGATAGGACGGAGGATGTCTTCCCGGTGAAGACCCTCTAATCTTAGTTCACAATTCTACTCTTGGGATTTGCCTGGCTGGTTGTGATTAACTGCGCCACTGCATTCCGAGACTGATTTGTACCAGGAGGACCTAGAAACACATTAACCCCACTTAAAGCCTTTTTTTAGGACGTAGAGCGGTGATTACGAAAGTAATTGTCACGCAGATACTACACTCAGAGAAAACTCTCTTATAGATACCAATCAACGTATCTTTAAGGTTGAGCAAAAACTCTGAGACCCCTAGAACCCGTTCTACAGGTACAAAAATCCTTATCCTTAGTTTACCATGGGACGAGGTTTGCGTTTTGACTTCATGACCACTATACCCTTCAACGCCAGTAAAACTCTTGTGTGTGCATTCATGCATTCATGCATCATTCATTAATAACAACTAAAAACAAAAGAGTCTTTTTCGAGTCGTTTTTCAAGGAAACTAAATAACGAACGTTTTGAACTTCATAGAAAGAGAGAAACGGAGAAAGGACTTAAGGATCTATACCATGGATTATGGGAGAAAGAGAGCTAGGAAGTACACCTTCAAGATTCCCCAGGTCGAGGAACTGGGAAAGCTCGGAAAACTGGTGGTCAACCCCCAGGCTTTCAAGGAGAAGTATGGAAAACTTCTGCCTTTGCTCAATACCAACATTGTGGATGGGATCCTTCCCACCTCGGTATAGTTTTACGATCCAACGTATCACTGCTTCACCTTTCCAGATTATCAGCTCATGCCTACGTTGGAGGAGTACTCTCGTCTGATTGGAATACCCGTGTACGCGCAAGATCCGTACTCCGGTTTGGAAAAGAATCCTGACGACATTATCATTGCTGCAACTACTCCTTTGAACGTAGTCGACATCAGAACTCATATGGTGAGTAGAGGAGGAATTCAAGGATTGCCCTCCAAATTCCTGTTTGATCAAGCTCGGTACTTTGTCAGCATCCAAGATATGAGCGCTTTTGAGGAAATCTTGGCTTTGCTTATCTACGGATTGTTTTTGTTCCCTAACATTAACGATTTCGTCGACATCAACGCAATTAAGATCTTCTTAATTGGAAATCCAGTTCCAACCTTGCTTGCGGATGCTTATCACTCTGTGCATTCAAGAAACCTGCAGCGAGGAGGATTAATCACATGCTGTGTACCGTTGTTATACGAATGGTTCGTTTCGCACCTACCAAAGTCTAGCACTTTCTGGAATATGAGGGATGGCCTTTACTGGTCACAGAAAATCATGTCCCTCACTCATACGGACATTAAGTGCTGTAGTCCTGACAACGACGAAACCAAGATCATCTTCAGTTGCGGAAGTTTTCCCAACATACCCCTTATTGGAACTAAGGGAGGAATCAGTTACAATCCAGCTTTAGCCCGTCGTCAATACGGCTATCCCATGAAAAATATACCAAGTAACATCCAATTGGAGGGTCTGTTCTTCAAGAACATCGACGATCATGGCAACATGCTGAAGAAGGAAATTGTCCAAGCCTGGCGTCTTGTTCACAGCAAAGGGAGAAGATTGTTAGGAAAACATCTTTGCATCTCCCTGGATCCTTACCTTCAATGGGTACGCGTCAGAGCATTCAAGCTCAGGATGCCATATCAACATCAAGAACCCATTCCCCTAAGGGAACCAATATACCTTTTCTCCACCGATGTTGAAAAATTACAAGCGGCATTAAACAAGGTATGCCAAGAAAGGAATGCTTGGAGGAACAAGTATCGAATCGTCAACACGGAAAATGTTGAGATTCAAAACATCCTAAAAAGGAAGGATGAGTTACTTGAAGTGCTCGATCGACAAGTGTCACAAACGTCACTTTCTCATCATATCCCTCCTGCTTCCTGGATCATCGATCAGCTCACGTCAGAGAACGCTCAGCTCAAGAAACAGAAGAAGATGTTAGAACGTGAAGTCGGCTCTTCGTCAAAGTTTTAGAGTCCTTTCTCTCAATTTCTCTGTATTTCCCTTTTCAAAGTGTGTAAAAAACGGCGTTTTCGCTTAATTAATAAAAGTTTGATGTTTCATAATGTAATTATGGTGTTTCCTTGAAAAATATTAACTTAATTGCATATCATACATCGCTTTAGTCGTACGCACTGACACGAGAATTGTCGCGGATCTAATAGTCACTTTCCTTTCTCCAGAAAGAGATGAGGAGAAGGAGGTGAACCAAGACTTTCAAGCTGTCTCATCCATACAACACTCATTCAAGTCGCAAGAAAAGAATGGAAGACTTTGAGCAAGAGAATGGAGAACTCAGGGAAGAGGTTAATACTCTCAAAGATGCTGTTGAAAGGCTCAATAGCATGGTAGAAGCCCTGGTAGTTGCACAGAATCGACCAACGCCAGAAGAACCACAAAGGACTGTGGTTTCCGAGATTGTTTATACTCCTATTCCTCAGTATACCATGCCACCCAACCGACCTTGGGGCATGCCGTATAACTTTATTCCAGAAGGGTACATACCCCCAGTTTCTGAAGTTCCAAAAACTACAATGGAGAAGCAACCGCCGGAGGGTTACAAACCTCTGGAAATTGAAGTTCCAAGAGCAACGGCAATGGGTTTCGCACAACAGAATGCTGAGATTCCAAGATCTGCTGTCATGGCTTCTCCACAGCCCATTATGCATACTTTTCCTCCACAGGGCGGACAAGTATATCATCACGCTCCCAGTGAGGACGCTGGCGTGTATGAAAGATTGGACGAGTTCCAGGAACAGTTTCTGCAAATGCAGAAGGAACTCAAGACTCTTCGAGGACAAGATCTATTTGGAAAGAATGCTGCAGACCTCTGTCTGGTTCCAAATGTTAAGATTCCTCACAAATTCAAAGTACCAGATTTCGAGAAGTATAAAGGTAATTCATGCCCACAAAGTCACCTCGTAATGTACGCTCGAAGAATGTCAACTCAGACTGATAATCAACAACTACTCATTCATTATTTTCAAGACAGCCTGACTGGTGCTGCACTCAAATGGTACATGAACTTGGACAGTTCAGAGATTCGTACTTTTCGAGACCTCGGAGAGGCCTTCGTCAAACAGTATAAGTACAATCTGGATATGGCTCCCGACAGAGATCAACTCCGGGCCATGACTCAAAAGGATAGAGAAAGCTTCAAGGAATACGCTCAGAGATGGCGTGAAGTTGCTGCTCAAATTTGTCCACCACTTGAAGAGAAAGAAATGACAAAAATATATCTCAAAACTTTGAGTCCATTTTACTACGGACGAATGGTTGCAAGTGCACCAAGTGACTTTACCGAGATGGTAAACATGGGTGTACGTTTAGAAGAAGCAGTTCGGGAAGGACGCTTGAACAAAGAACCAGAATCTTCTATTGGTCCAAGGAAGTATGGAAGTTCTTTCCAGAAGAAAAAGGATCAAGATGTCAGCAATGTCTTGCACAAAATCAAGAAGAAATTTCAACCTCAAGTTGCAACAATAACTCCGGTTGTTAACTCAGCGCCAGCTTATCAACCTCAGGTCTCGCAACAACAAATTCAACAAAGGTCGCGGCAACCTCAGCAGCAGGTTCGACCTCCAAATTACAACAATCGGGCTCCAAGGTATCCTGCCTTTGACCCAGTACCAATGCCGTATGCGGAATTGTTTCCAACATTACTGGCAAAAGGACTCATTCAGACAAGGAGTCGTCCAAATCCTACAAACAGTTCCTCACCATGGTATAAGGCTGACCAATCCTGTCCCTATCATCAGGGGGCACCAGGTCACAATATTGAGAACTGTTTCCCTTTCAAGATTGACGTCCAACGATTAGTGAAGAGCGGAATGCTATCCTTCAAAGATACTAGTCCAAACGTCCAAGCAAATCCTTTGCCGCAGCATATAGAAGCTTCAGTAAATCTGATAGATCAACACCCTAACGTCATTCAAATCTACGACATTCGTCAGATAGGGGAAAATCTTGTCAAGATGCACGCTAAACAAGCTGGGTACGGCCATGTACCGCCTCACAACTACTTCACATGCGATATTTGTCCAAAGAATAATCAAGGATGTGCCGTAGTTCAAGCTGCATTACAAGAACAAATGGACTTAGGATGGATTCAACATATCCGAATCAGAACTGAACATGACATCAACATGGTTCAAGGATGTCCAGGAGAATACAAAATCTACAAAGTTGAAGATCTTGAAGGATCGGTAGTCAGGTTCCATAAAACTTTAAATGGACTTGCCTACTTTGGAACAGATTTCCACGCTTACAGTAGATGCAGAATTTGTCGAAGAAATTCACGAGGATGTTTGCGTGTTCGCAACGACATTCAAAAGCTGATGGATGACAATACCATTACAGTTCTTGCCAACAGAGAAGATGACGAAGTCTTTAACGTATCTCCTCAAATTAATCAAGTTGAACCAATCCAAGTTAAGTACGATAGCAGGAAGACAGCAATTGCTCCATTAGTCATCTACTTACCAGGTCCTGTACCGTATGAGTCCAGCAAGGCTATACCATACAAGTACAATGCTACATACATTGAAAATGGTAAGGAGATACCATTACCGTCTGTTGTCAACATTGCTGATGTTAGTCGAGTCACCAGAAGTGGACGAGTCTTCAACAGAACAACAGAAAATGTGGAGAAACCTTCGGAAGAAGCACCACATAGGCAAGACAATCATCCGACCAATGCTGTTCAAGCGAAAGAAAATGATGAGATCTTGAAGTTAATCCAGAGGAGTGAATACAACATTGTAGATCAGTTACTACATACTCCGTCTAGGATTTCTGTCCTTTCCCTGCTATTGAGTTCTGAAGCTCATAGGGAAGCTCTACAGAAAGTTTTGGAACAAGCTTTTGTAGAACCTGGCGTTACAATAAGCCAATTCAACAACATCGTTGCCAACATCTCCGCCAGAACTAACCTAAGTTTCTGTGACGAAGATCTTCCTGAAGAAGGAGTAGACCACAATCTTCCACTTCACATCTCAGTTGGCTGCATGGGTGATACACTCACAGGAGTCCTAATAGACAATGGATCCTCTCTCAACGTCATGCCTAAATCAACATTGTCAAGATTATCTTTCGAAGATTACCCTCTAAGAAAAAGTCATGTCATCGTCAAAGCATTTGATGGATCAAGAAAGTCAGTTTTTGGAGAGGTAGATCTTCCCATAACTATTGGACCTCAGACGTTCAAAATCACTTTCCAAGTTATGGACATTCCAGCACAATACAGTTGTTTGCTAGGTCGCCCGTGGATTCATGAGGCTGGGGCAATTACTTCAACACTTCATCAGAAACTGAAGTTCATAAGAAATGACAAATTGGTAACCGTATGTGGAGAACGAGCTCTGATCGTCAGCAACCTATCATCATTCTCCGACATAGAACCAAAAGAAGTTGTTGGAACTAAATTCCAAGCACTTTCCTTGGACAAAGGAAAGGAGAAAGCAGCGTCTATCTCTTTATACAGAGACGCAATCCAAGTTGTAAAGGATGGCACTACCAGTGGTTGGGGGCACATTAATATTCCTACCAACAACAAGAACAGAACAGGAGTTGGATTCTTTCCAACATCATCAAAGACTATTCTAGGAATTGAGGTAGTTCTTCCAATTCAAGAAACTTTCCGCAGCGGAGGTTTTCTTCAACCTGTTCAACAAACAGTCAATACCATTGGTACGGAAAACACCGATGAAGAGGAATGGCTATCCTATCTTAACAAAGCAGGATACATATCCCTATCAGAGTCTGAATCACCTTGTTGTTATCCGACTAAAGGATCTGAAAGTAAGACTCAACCAAGCAGTGATGAAGTTACTAACAGCTTCACCACCAGAAGTCATGGTTCATCAGAAGAAGTTCCTCCTATCCCCGAAGAGACTTGGGATACATTAGGAAAACCAAGCGGAAAATTCGACTACATGGTGAAATATTCCGCTCCTGGAAGTTCAAGAATCTCTCTTGAAGATATTGTTCCAACTGGATGGAACAGTGATTTTGAGTACCTCTCTCAGCCAAAAGAAATATATAACCCTTGCTATTCATCATCATCGACTGGTGAAATCATCATTGAGGATTATATCCCCAAGTCACCTTCCGAGGCTACTGATCTAGAGTTCACATATCTAGTCAATGCCATATTGGGAGAAGAGCAAGACCAAAATACAGAAGAGGATGATCTCGAAAGTGTCTCCGACAACGGGTCTCTCCATTCAGAAGATTGGAAGTTTCCTCAAAAGAAAAATCAACATACTCCACTTGGAAATGGGTATGCTCACACCGCTCAGTCTGCTGAAGTAGAAGAAGATCGTCTGAGTGTTGCAAAGACAGTGGTTGGTAAATCAAGACCTACCACAGGCCAGCTTAAGCCTAAGGTTCCAGATTACTTAGTGCACAATGGGGTTCGCCACTATTGGACAGCTGTTGAAGTTACAACTGTTGTTCGTACTCCTAAGTAGGAACTTTCACCGTTATTTTATCCTCTCACCATAGCCCAGGGTGAAGAGATGTTTCATAGGGCTTTGCATTTTACTATTTCTTAGAAAAATGTCCCTCTTTGCTTCGCCCAAAGCAATAGAGTTTTGTTTTATAGGGTCTTTGTTTCAAGAAATGACTGTCGATAAATAAAAATGTCATTTTGTTCCGTCGTTAATTTTTCCCTTTTCTTTTTTCGGAAATTGGTAGTCCTAAAAAACACCCTAAAAACATCAAAATATCATTAACTGCATACACCGAGTCTTCCCTCGTTGTCTAAATAAAACTTATCACACATATGCAGATTAATCATAAAATACCCCGTTGAAACGTGCGACCGTATGACTTCTCCAAGCTTTGAGTTTCCTGTATTCGAGGCAGAGGAAGAAGAAGACGAAGAAATATCAAAGGAAATTTCACGATTACTTCAACAAAAGGAAGAAGCCATTCAGCCATACAATGAGCCTCTAGAGATCATTAACCTTGGTTTCGATGGAAACAGAAAAGAGGTTAAGATTGGAGCTTCGCTCAGTTCAGAGATCAGAGAGAGTTTGATACAACTACTCAAAGAATTCTCAGATGTCTTCGCTTGGTCTTATCAAGATATGCTAGGGTTGGATACCAGTATAGTGGAGCATCACTTGCCATTAAAAGAAGAATGCCCTCCGGTCAAGCAAAAATTGAGAAGAACTCATCCGGAGATGGCCATAAAAATCAAAGAGGAAGTTCAAAAGCAGATCAATGCAGGTTTCCTCGTCATTTCAGAATACCCTCAGTGGTTAGCTAACATTGTTCCCGTTCCTAAGAAAGACGGAAAAGTCTGCATGTGCGTCGACTACAGAGATTTGAACAAAGCTAGCCCTAAGGATGATTTTCCTTTACCACATATTGATATGTTGGTAGACAGTACAGCAAAATCCAAAGTTTTCTCGTTCATGGACGGATTTTCAGGATACAACCAAATCAAAATGGCACCTGAAGACATGGAGAAAACAGCTTTCATCACCCCCTGGGGCACGTTCTGCTATCGTGTTATGCCTTTTGGACTAAAGAACGCAGGGGCAACTTATCAAAGGGCCATGACTACGCTTTTCCACGACATGATGCATAAAGAAGTGGAAGTCTATGTGGATGACATGATTGCTAAATCAGAAAATGAGGAAGATCACATACAGAATCTGACAAAGTTATTTCAACGCTTACGGAAGTTTCAGCTTTGCCTGAACCCCAACAAGTGTACCTTTGGTGTCTACTCAGGAAAACTCCATGGTTTCATTGTCAGCAAACGAGGAATTGAAGTAGATCCAGACAAAGTCAAGGCAATTCAAGAAATGCCTTCACCCAGAACCGAGAAACAAGTTAGAGGATTTCTTGGACGTCTGAATTACATCTCGAGATTCATATATCTCATGACTGCAACTTGCGCTCCTATTTTCAAACTTCTACGGAAAAATCAAAGTTGCGTCTGGACAGACGATTGTTAGAAAGCGTTCGACAGCATTAAAGAATATCTGCTCGAACCACCCATCTTGTCTCCTCCAGTGGAAGGAAGACCTTTGATAATGTACTTGACCGTCTTAGAAGATTCCATGGGTTGTGTCCTTGGACAGCAAGACGAGACAAAGAGAAAAGAGCATGCCATTTACTACCTAAGCAAGAAATTCACTGACTGTGAATCCCGCTACTCCATGCTCGAGAAGACGTGTTGTGCTTTGGCCTGGGCTGCCAAGCGTCTCCGCCAGTACATGATTCGACATACTACTTGTTTGATCTCTCATATGGATCCAATCAAGTACATCTTTGAGAAGCCTGCTTTAACTGGGAGAATTGCCCGTTGGCAGATGTTGTTATCAGAATATGACATTGAGTATCACGCACAGAAAGCCGTGAAAGGAAGCATTCTAGCTGAGCACCTGGCTCACCATCCACTCAATGATCATGAATCAACAAGTTTTGACTTTCCAGACGAGGACGTCATGTACCTCAAGATGAAAGATTACGACGAGCCACTACCAGACGAAGGACCTGAGATAGGATCCCAATGGGGCTTAATCTTTGACGGAGCTGTCAATGCTTATGGACGAGGAATTGGGGCAATCATTGTTACACCTCAAGGTACCCATATTCCATTTACTGCCAGATTAACTTTCAAGTGCACAAACAATGAGGCCGAATATGAAGCTTGCATCATGGGTCTCGAAGAAGCCGTGGATCTAAGAATCAAACACTTGGATGTATACGGAGATTCTGCTTTGGTCATCAATCAAATCAAAGGTGAATGGGAAACACGCCAACCAGGGCTAATCCCTTACAAAGACTACGCAAGAAGATTGTTACCATTCTTCGACAGGGTAGAGTTTCATCACATTCCTCGCGAAGAAAACAACTTGGCTGATGCATTAGCCACGCTCTCTTCCATGATTAGGATAAATCATTGGAATGACATTCCTCGGATCGATGTTATGCGCCTGGATAGGCCCGCTCATGTTTTCACAGTAGAAGCAATCATCGACGACAAACCATGGTATCACGACATCAAGAACTTTCTTCAAAAGCAAGAATACCCTCTTGGGGCGTCAAAGAAAGATAGAAAGACTTTGAGAAAGTTAACTTGTAGATTTTTCCTGAATGAAGATGTTCTGTACAAGAGAAACTTTGACATGGTTCTGCTCAGATGCGTTGACAGAAAAGAAGCGG
The DNA here is from genome assembly GCF_029867415.1 of Vicia villosa. Taxonomy (NCBI): domain Eukaryota; kingdom Viridiplantae; phylum Streptophyta; class Magnoliopsida; order Fabales; family Fabaceae; genus Vicia; species Vicia villosa. The sequence continues at coordinate 115,950 of NW_026705040.1, forward strand.
AAGTACTCATGAGAGAAATACATGAAGGTTCCTTTGGTACTCACACCAATGGACATAGCATGACAAGGAAAATACTGAGAGCAGGATATTATTGGCTGACGATGGAGTCAGATTGCTACCAGTACGCAAAGAGGTGTCACAAATGTCAGATCTACGCCGATAGAATTCATGTGCCACCATCTCTTCTCAACATACTCTCTTCCCCTTGGCCTTTCTCCATGTGGGGAATCGACATGATTGGAATGATCGAGCCAAAAGCGTCCAACGGACATCGCTTCATCTTGGTAGCTATAGACTATTTCACCAAATGGGTTGAAGCAGCTTCATATGCAAACGTTACAAGACAAGTTGTCGTCAGGTTTATCAAGAATCACATCATCTGTCGCTACGGCATTCCTAGCAAGATAATCACTGACAATGGGTCAAATTTGAATAACAAAATGATGAAGGAGCTTTGTGAAGAATTCAAGATTGAACATCACAACTCATCTCCTTACAGACCAAAGATGAATGGAGCTGTAGAAGCAGCTAACAAAAACATCAAGAAAATCGTTCAGAAGATGGTCATCACTTACAAAGATTGGCATGAAATGCTCCCGTATGCTCTTCATGGTTACCGTACATCAGTACGTACTTCGACTGGAGCAACTCCTTTCTCCCTTGTATATGGCATGGAGGCAGTCCTACCTATAGAGGTTGAGATTCCATCAATGAGAGTCTTGATGGAGGCAAAATTAACAGAAGCCGAGTGGTGTCAAAGCAGATTCGATGAATTGAATTTGATCGAAGAAAAGCGCATGACAGCTTTATGCCACGGTCAGCTATATCAACAAAGAATGAAAAAAGCTTTCGACAAAAAGGTTCGACCTCGCACAATCAAAGAAGGCGACCTTGTACTAAAAAAGATTCAATCTTTTCTCACAGATTCAAGAGGGAAATGGACTCCCAATTATGACGGCCCCTACGTGGTCAAGAGAGCTTTCTCAGGAGGAGCCTTAATACTCACGACTATGGATGGAGAAGAATTCACCCGTCCTGTGAACGTCGACGCAGTCAAGAAATACTTCGCCTAAATAATCAAAAGAACAGCTCGCTAAGTTGAAAACTCGCAGAGAGCAGCTTAGGCAAAAAAGAGCGTCTCGGTGAATCGAAAACCCGAAAGGGCGATTCAGGCAAAAGTTAGAGACATAAAAAATAAATAATCAATCCCGGTAGACTTAAAACCCGAAAGGGGTAGTTTACGCAAAAGTTAGGGATATATGGCAAGTAACTGTGTTCAGGACAAACTTGATCATTCAAAAATCCATAGCGGAGTATTCATCAGCAGTAGGTCATCTTCTACGAAGCACGAATACAGCGCAACCCGGAGTGGAAGGGAAAGATAACGGTCGTCACGTTTCATCGTAGCCCTTTTCCCGAAAAATTACCAATTTCCAACTTTGTAAATACTCCATGGAATCAAGCATTTGGCTGATTACCATTCCATATAATAATTTGAGCCTTGTGCTTTCTTTGCAAATCGAGTCTTATTCAGTTTCTTGAAATGCATTTTAAGTTTAAACAGTCATTTTCTTGAAACAAATGTTTTCATAAAATAAAATGAATTTACTTGCAAAAATAAAGGTGAAATTTCTTTCTAAGGTTTACAAACAATAGGAAGAATGCAAACAGTTGCTCCGAGAACGATTGAGACTCCGGGAACCAAGATTTCCCCATGAGGTCGCTTTGCGAACATCTCCCGATGACGAATCTTCACTTCAATTCATATTACTCACTTCGGACAGGGGACAACTGATAACCAGGTATTCCCGACAGAGTTCGAACTACAAGAAGAGGACATCTTCTGATCAACAAGATTCGAGTCGTATCATAGGATTTTACATCCGCGACAATTCTATTCACTTTCACTTTACATTTTATATTTGTCATAATATTCATGCATACTTTATAACTGCATAGTCGAGTCAGGCTTTGATCATGTGAATGCCCGAATCATTAAAACCATATACTCGAGATTCCCCTGCAAAGTTGTGAAAGGGTTTTTCTTCTTCATAAAGAAGGTTCATACACCCAAATTCCCCAAGCAAGTCAACAAATGGTAGTCTCCCTCAAAGAGATAGTTTGTTCACTTTTGGAATTCCCCAACTGAGAATCTCCTGCAGAGCGACGCTCGACAATCTTCTTCAAATAAGGTAGTTTGTTTCGCATTTTGAATTCCTCAGAAGTTCGGTATTTCCCCAGCGGATCGACAAAAGATCCCCAACGGAGTCAGTGAATTGTAGTCTTCATCCAGAAGATAGTTCAGATTCCTCAGCGTAAGTAGATGAATGGTAGTCTTCTTCCCGAAGACAGTTCATCCGCTTTCGAGCAAAGTCATTAGCCCCTCAAAAGAGCGCGGGACCATATGACAATCCTTCAAAAACATCAAGTTGAAAGGAGGGATGGTGAAGTTTCTTTATTTACCATCAAATGGTATCTTACCTCCAAGTGCTGGTAAGAAGTTTGATGAGGAAACAAACCTTTGAAGTTTCCTTATTTACCGTCAAATGGTATCTTACCTCCAAGTGCTGGTAAGAATTTTGATGAGGAAACAAACCTTTGAAGTTTCTCTATTTACCGTCAAATGGTATCTTACCTCCAAGTGCTGGTAAGAAGTTTGATGAGGAAACAAACCTTTGAAGTTTCTTTATTTACCGTCAAATGGTATCTTACCTCCAAGTGCTGGTAAGAAGTTTGATGAGGAAACAAACCTTTGAAGTTTCTTTACTACCATCAAATGGCATCTCATCTCCAAGTGCTGATGAGAAGTTTGATGAGGAAACAAACCTTTGGAAATTTTCTCTTTATCTGAGATATTGTCCAAACACGGCTGAGACCAGTTTCGAGATATGGACATCCGAAACAAGGGGGAGGTTGTTTACCTTTTTCTAAGTGTCAACACTTAGTTAAAGAAGATGGATTGAGCATTCTACACTGCCATCCATTCACCAGAGTCCACATCAAGTATTTCTACAGGAGTTTGTCTCCTCATCCCCTGCCAAGTGCGACAACGGGATTAAGTTATGAAAGGATTTTATCAATTACAACATCTCAGGAGCGCCCAAAATTCGGGCATTCTTTGATATTTAAGTCTCTTTCACACAGGAGAGATCGAGATATCAATCTCTCTCCCTCCAGATAAAAGAAACTTAAATAGGGGCATCTGTCATACCCTAATTTTTGACCCCCTTGAGATGACATATCTTCAGGATTTTCATCAGGTCAAAGCAAGTACCCAGAGCAGTCACTTCTTCATTTGGCATTTAATCAAGGATGTTCAAAGACAAGAAAACTCAGGCAAAGGATCAATCAGTAGAAGGATTAGTCTCTAACATAATCATAGGACTCAAGAACTTCATTTTTTCACCTATGATTGATTAGACACCCAGTCCTCTAAGTACAGATTTACTCAGGTCACCAGACTAGGTTTTTTGAGCCTATCAAGGACTGAAATCAGGGATCACCTTTGGGAAACCCTAAAAAGCTCCAGGACATCTATTAAAGACTTCAATCATCTTCAAATGATCCATACAATAAGATCCACTGTACATCACACCTCAATTCAAGATCCACAGTCACCAATTTCATCTGGTCGACAATTAGGGTTTTTAACCTAATTCATCTGGATAGTTGACTTTTAATCAGGGCATGGATCCAAAACTCAAGACATGATTCAAGAACCTCTACTAACTTAACATAACCCATTTACATCACTCATTTGAGGAGGAGATCTTAATTCCACACAAAAGTCCAAAATCTCACCTTATTTGGAAAAAGTCAACTGTATGGGATCACCTTTGACTTTTAAGATTTTTGGTCAAACCATGACTTTCAAGGATCAATATCATCAATATATGGATATTATAGTCATTTGACCAAAGAAATTCAAGAAGAATCTTCAAGGAGCAAAAAGTCGGGAATTAGGGTTTTTGAGGGCATTGTGGGAACTCAAAATTTCACCTACACAACTCAAAAAACTTCCAACATGAAAGTTGTAGATCTTTCAAAATAAAACAACATCTTACAATGGAACTTTTTTCAAAAGATCAACCATTTAAAGAGTTTTGGAATTTTGAAGCTTTAGGTTATAAAAACTTAAAAAAATTTCTAAGTGTTTTAACCTAGTTTTCTTCCAACTTTGGCCTCATTTTTCACAATTTTGCCAAAGGATTCTGAAGAAACTCCAAACTAATGATTTGAAGTAGATGTTTAGGGCTTTCCAAATTGTGTTCAACCTTCTCCAAATTCATTTTGAGCTAAGAGTTATGCTTGTTCAAAGTTGGCCTCATGAAGTAAAATTATAGGTCATGTACAATTTGAAACTTTGTAATTTTGTGCAAATGACCTCTCTTATGGATGCTACATGACCCATAACACATCTGCAAACATGCCATGCATTCATTTTTACCATGACATGAGAATTGAAGAAGATTCTAAAAACAAGAACATGTGATTATGTACTGATTACATTTGTGAATTTATGGCAAATTGATGAATCACCCAAGGAATCTTCTCACCAACCAATTGGAACACTCCTCTGCATCAGAAATGTTCCCCAAGACCAGATAAGATCAATAGATAGGGAGCTAGCTCGATTTGGCCATCATTGCATTTTGAAGATTCTTTGAATTTCTTCATGGCCAAGAATTCAAAACTCCCTCATTAAGCAAGCTCACTCTCTCAATCCGTACTGAATCAATTGCCTATAAATAGAGGACTCTTACTCATTCAAAAAACACACCAAAGCAACCATATTCCTTGCTTTCTCTTTCTCTTCTCATGCTTATGGTTTTTCAAAGTTCTTTGGCAAGAAGAATCATTTTCTTCAAACCAGAGCTTATCTTTGGAAAGTAAGCATTCTAACATCTCAAAGGGGTTCATTTGAGGTGATCCAAGCACCTGGATCACTTCTGTAAGTGGAGGAACGCCATTGTTGCTCTCACTTTGGAGCTGTTGCAGTTGGAGGTCCATAGAGCAATTCAGAAGGTTTCCAACAAAGCCAAGCATCCAGGCACGTTCCTCTGGTCATAGTGAAGCTGTTCAGATGGCTGCAGCTCGTATGTAACTCAAGAATCATCACTCTCCATGTCCACTTGAAGCTCAAATCGAGGGAGGTCCATAGAGCAATTCAGGAGAATTGAAGTTACAATAAGCATTCAGTTAGCATCACTGAGTCCCAAGGAAGCTTTTGGGATCATTCATACAAGCTCAGGTGCTCTCTACCATCCTCACGACCTCCATTTTCAGAGGTAAGTTTCTGAACTCCACCTCTTTAATTTAAGCACTCTTTGTGATAAAGCTCGATTCTATCTTGTTCAGCATCATCAGAGGATTGAAAACCCTCTATCATCATTCGTTTATCTTTAAGTATAGCCATTTAATTTGATTTTTAAATTTTAGGGTTCTTCACGTTTTCTGGTAAATTAGTTAGATATACTTAATATAAATTTATGTTAGTTACATATTCAGAATCGTGAGTGAATTTAGAGCAAGTTTCATGTTTACACCTTGGCCATTGGTTGAGATTTGAGAGAATTAGAATTTCAAAAATGTTGGAGCTTGAGGTTGAAGACGAAGATGGAGGGTGGCGCCATTTTCAAATCTGAGGGCCAAGTTTATTTTATTTTGAATGGTTTGTGTTTTACAAACGAATTCATCGTTTGCCCTAGTGGCCTCACATGCGCTCTTAGTCTCCTCATGCCCAAGGTCTGGGGTTCGAATCCCCCTCGCCTCAGACCTTTTGATTTTATTTTCTTTTTTGGCTTCTATACACTTGAACAATATATGAATTGCAATGAAGCCAGCTTACTATCACCACACGCGCGCTGGCTCAGTGGTGTTGGTTTTTGGTGTGTGACCTAAAAAGCGTGTGTTCAAACCTTGGAGGAGACAAAATCATTTTTTTACCACTAATTTCCTTCATTTTTTCTCACAACTTCACACAATTAATTCACCTATCAAATCAAATCATTTTCACTTCATTTTTCACACACTTGTTATTTAATATACCTATTTTATGAATAATCAAAAAAATCATAAAAAATATTATTTATTTCATGTATTTTAATTAGGTTTAAAATAGTATGTTTTAAATGTTTTCTTAAATACTTTAAAATATATATTTTCATTTTGTTTTAACCTAATTACTTTGTGAATAATTTTATGATAAAACCCTAATTATTTAGGTCTTAATTAGGTATAGATTTCATCTTTGCCTTAATTAAGTTGACTTTTGTCAATATTCAAAACTGTTTTCAATCTCTGATTAAACAGGTGATTAAGGTTTTCAAACAACAAAACCTTATATCATTTCAATCTTTTTTCCAACTGTTTCTCATAAGAGTGAATCATTTTCAAGTGGGCCTCTATTAGAGTGTAAGACCCAACACCTTCTTTCTTTTCATAGTTTGTTTTACAAAACTGTATTTTCAAAATCTTCTTTCTGTTTTCAAAACATTCTTCTGGTATTTGAAGGGCATTATTCCCGGTGAAACTCTTCAGATACCTATGTGACCTATGTCCATCTTCACTTCTTCTGTTTTCAAAAAACCATTAACTGTTTATCCTATATATTCAACTGTTATCCATCAATTACTGGTAAGGCTTTGTACATACTTCTTCAAAGGCCTCCACTCCATCCAGGTTAGGCTTTACAAGCTTTCAATTTACAGTCTTTATTCAAATTACTGTCAAATATAAACTGTGCATATATATTAGTTTAGAACTACGTTTGAGTATAAACCCTAGGACAGTTAAACTATATATATATTATAGGAATATGACCTAGGATTGAGAATGTCTTCCCGGTGAAGGCTCTTTCCTAATTAGAGATCTGTAGTTCAAACCCCCAAGATGAATTATTCCCGGTGAAACATCTTGGTAAAAACCTTAGAATCCAAAAAAATAGGACACATCCACCCAAAGAGGAATTATTCCCGGTGAAACCTCTTACCCATTTGCTTAAAGCCAAAATAAGTTCAAAACTACATAGCTTTCTCTTGTGCTATAACAAGGACCCTCGATGACCCTCGATTAGCCTCCTCTTGGGCTTTGTACAAGGACCCACAGGCTTCTTAAAAGCATTTCCAGCTTCCTCTTGAGCTTGTATACAAGGACCCATCAGGTTTCTTACAAACATAGGAACAGGTCTTTAGTCACCTTTTAACATACCCTGGTGAGTTTCTTCCAATTAAACCAGACTTTAAACAAACTAAGTTTGTCTCAATTTTACATTGAGTACACCTTTTGGAATGAGAGACATGGACAGTCTCTGTCACCCTTATCTTCATCAATCTTCCTTAGCAGAGTCTAGGATCCATGTTTGCTTATCCTCAGCAAGTCTCAGCCTTCATCTTGGGCTTTAAACAAGAAGTCTCCACTAGATAATCTTTCTGCCAATCATTTTAACAAAAACCCCTGGAAAGGGTTAGCCTCCAAATCATTCTTTCATCTTAATAAAAACCCCTGGAAAGGGTTAGCCTCCAAATCATTCTTTCATCTTAATAAAAACCCTTGGAAAGGGTTAGCCTCCAAAATCATTTCTTCAAAAACCAAAGATTCATTTCTCTTAGGAGATAATTTCCCCAAAAGAGTCAAAACCCCTGGAAAGGGTTAGCCTCCAAAGTCAATTACTAAAAACCTGTTTAAAAGAATAAAACCCCTGGAAAGGGTTAGCTTCCAAAAATCATTCTTTTCAACAGACAATTTCACCAGCTGAGTCAAAATCCCTGGAAAGGGTTAGCTTCCAAAAATCAGTCTTTTAATAAATAAATCCTTCAATAGAGTCAAAATCCAACAAAAACAGTTAGCCTCAACCTTGGGCTTCATACAAGGCACCAAAACAATAAAACTCCCCTGTTAATAGTCAGCCTCAACCTTAGGCATTGTACAAGGCAGATAATAGAGTCTCCCCCAGTGAGTCCTTCATCATTCAGGTAGCCACAACCTTGGGCTTTGTACAAGGCAGACAAACCATATTTCATGTGTCAAAGATTCCTAACATCTAGGATCTTTTCCCTATTAGAGTCATCCATACTCAGTTTATTTAAGAGTCCGCCACAACCTTGGGCTTTGTATAAGGCAGAAAATAATATTTCCCCTAGTTAGAGTCAGCCTCAATTCTGGGCTTTGTACAAAACACCAAATAAAACCCATCAAAATAGATTTTCCCTAAGTAGAGTCAGCCTCAATTCTGGGCTTTGTACAGAACATAAAAATCCCCTGTAAATTAATCCCCAGTGGAGTTTTCTCCCAGAGTCATAATAATAATCAATCAATCAAAAAAAAGCCTCAAGCTTGGGCCTCATACAAGCCAGTTAAAGATCAAATCTTTTATACAGTAGATAGACATAGCTTATCTCTATAGAGAGATCTTTCCTCTATCTCACCACATTCAAACAAACAAACATTACATTTCATTTTAATCAAGTCTCCCATTTAGGATTTTGAAAGGCATGAGCTGGCAGTAAAACCCAGACATGTGGTAACTTTCCCTAATTTGGATGAGCATCTTTCTTTCATTTAAGAGGCATTTGACTGGTATACTTGCACATACACAAGTAAGGTCCCCCTCTTGAACGAAATGAATTCAGTTATTCTGTCACTCTTTTAATGTTTGTGGTGGAATAGTAGAAATACCTCTCTATAAAGATGACTTCATGTCTCTTTACTGTAAACAGAGATTTAATTCAAAGCTTCTGATAACGCGAAAATGTATCACATATTTGGCTTGATTTTCATATATTATTTCCCTATTTTATCTTAATTATGTTGCTTTATGTCGGTATTATGCTGGTATTTTCATTGTTTTAGGTTTTATGTTCGTTTTGAGGACTATTTGTGAAAAGGAAAGAAATGGAGCTAAAATCACTACTATTTGTGCCTAAAAGATGGAAAAAGGTGTTGAAGTAAGAAAGGGGTGCAAAGAGGACCCAATTGTGCAAAGTGCAAGCCCAGCCCACAAAGGAGCTGAAGCTCCCACTACGAAGAAGCTGAGACGCCCGTCTCCAAAGTCCAAGGGCCACGTCATCAAAGGAGACGTCCGTCTCCCAAGTTCACCCACGTCCAAAGGCCACGTCACAAATGGAGACGCCCGTCTCCACCTCTCCATTATTTTCTCCGCTTCTTTCTCACCAAAAGAGACGCTCGTCTCCGAAGGATGAGGGACCCACCACTTAACCATTTTCTCCACTCTTTTCGTGGACAACTCCAAGTCCACTCACCCCATGATTTTCTCAACTTCCCACTATCTCCACTACTTCTCACGTGATGCTGAAAAGCAACTCCCATTTCCATTCACTATAAATAGAGTCTGAGCATTCATTTGAGAGTATCCAAGTTTTAGGCGCGGAAGCGCTGTTCATAGTTTTAGGCATAAATTATCACTTTGTAAAAGTGGTAGTTTCTCACATTGAGGAACTACCACACCATTAGTTTTAGGCCTACAATTTATGTACTCTTGGATCACAATCTTGCCGACATTATTTCAAAGCTTCATTCAAGTTTCAAGATTTGTTTTGTTCGCAATTTAATTCAAGTTCGTTTTGTCTGCTTTACTTCCAGGTTTATTTATTTGCAATTATTTTAGTTTTATGTTCTTATAATATTGTTTTATCATTATCATTATCATTATAATATGGTTAGTAATTATAATTTCATGTTTAATAATTATAATTCCATGTTTAATAATTATAATTTCATGTTTGTTTCTTTAAGTATGTCTGGCTAATTTATTTAGATGTCGGTATGTAGAGTAATTTAACCGTAGGGATCCGAAATAAATTGGCTTAATTATGTTTTATTAAATATCACTTGTTTTTGGTTTGTATGTCTAATTTAATTAGTAAGTCTTAAAACCAATAGAGCGAAAGTTTGAGGGGTTAAGACGGTCAAAGGTTAAAATCAATAGAGCGAAAGTTTGAGATCTTTAACTGGATAGTAGACATAGGACATTAGTTTTAAGGATGGCGAAAGCGTATTAGAACTAATTAGAACTTATTTATTTTCAAAAAGTGTTTTTATACCCGAGCGGGATGGCGAAAGCGTACGTTAGGGATATTAGCATGTTCCGAGTCAACAGAGCGAAAGTTTGAGATTAGGAGATTTAAGTAGATAACGACTTCATAAAACAGGCATTTTATTAACTAGGTTGTCTTCAAAAAGCGTTTCTAAATCTGGTGGGATGGCGAAAGCGTACATTAAGAGTTAGGATCGTAGTCTGAATCAACAGAGCGAAAGTTTGAGAGGAGGACTTTTAAATAACATAGTTAGTAAAGATCTTTGATTTAATTAGGATCTGGCCAATGGAAATTCGGATCACCTAAGTTAGATGAAATACATACTGATATCCGTTTGTTATTTTATTTTACTTAGATTTAAGATTTTTGTTTCCCCATTTATAAAAACCCCAAATATCATTAGCCTTAGCTTTACATAGTAACTTTAGATAACGGTAGGTCGATTTATAGTCCCTGTGGATTCGATATCTTTTAAAACTACACGACACGACTGTGCACTTGCAGTTATCCCGACTAATAGACACGCAAAGTCGCGATCAAGTTTTTGGCGCCGTTGCCGGGGACTATTCAAGTCGATATCGTAACTCGCTGTTACACCGTAGAGACTAAGGCATTTTTTTTATTTTTTTCTTTCTTTTCATTTACTACTATGTATCACCCAAACTTTTTCTATAACCCCCACTCCCAGTATTTCGAGGAATCACCTGGATCCTATAAATCCGATCTCGAAATACTATTGGAGAATTTCAATGCTGCGCCACCAATTCATTCTCACCCAAATTACCTCTGCAACTCCCAATCTCAACATTTCGAGGAACCACAAGAAACCTACAATCCAAACCTCGAAACATTAATTGGGGATTACAATTCGACACTAGCTTATCCTCAACCGAATTCCCTCTACAATCACCAATCCCAACATTTTGAGGAACCACAAGAATTTTATAATTCCAACCAGACCTATCCTCAACCAAATTTCCTCTACGATCACCACAACCAATATTTCGAGGAACCACAAGAATCCTATGATTCTAACCCCGAAACATTAATAGAGGATTTTAATGCAACACAAACTTATCACCAACCAAATTTCCTCTACGATCACCACGCCCAACATTTTGAGGAGTCGCAAGATTATCATAAATCCAACCTCGAAATCTTAATGGAGGAATTCATTGAAGCACAAACTCTCTCTAGGCTAGAATCTATGATGACGAAGCACTTTGAGGAAACACAAAATGCAACGCTAGCTCCCTTTGAAGAACCTCAAGAATCCCATAATTTTAACTTCGAAATATCAATGGAGGATTCCGACGAGACGCTAACTCACTCTAGATTAGAAGCCATGATGGAGCACTTTGTAGAAACCCAAACCGTCCAAAACCAAGAGTTTATCAAACAAAGTCTTCAAAACAATGAAACCCTTAGGCAACTGACCACTATGGTTGAGTCCCTCGCGACTCACAACATGGCATTAGAGACTCAAATCGCCCAACTTGAACAAAAGTCGCTAGGGCACTTACTTGAGGAGTATATGGAAACAACCATTAGTGAAGAACAAATTGAAATTCCTGAGGAGAGTGATAATGAGATTGAGGAGAGTGATTATGAGATTGAGGAAAGTGATAATGTGGTTGAAGAGATTTCTAGTGAGAAAAGAGTGGAGATTGAGAAAAATCCACCAACACCATATGAAAGGGAGGTTGTAGAAGAGGTAGAGAAGGAAGCACCTATAGTTGTTCCTCTTCCCTATACCCCACCGAATTCTTTCCCGCAAAGTTTTGTGGAAGCTAAGGTAGACTCCAAATCCATAATGCATGTGAAGATATTGGAAAATATCCACACTAATGCACCTTTATTTGAAGTCTTGCATAAAAAGAGAAATTTAGACGACCATGAAACTAAGAATATCATTAGTGATAAGAGGGTAAGGTCAACTTTTGAGGTGCTGGATGATATCACTAAGCCCGAGCTTGAAAAGCTGAAACCTTTGATAGATCCAGAACCGCCACCGCGATTTCAAAAGAATGAACCACCCCACAGAAGAAAGAAAAGAAAAGGTGAGGGATATGTGAGATGGCTTGATAAGTGGCCATGGAAAACGACGATTACTAAAAGTTTAACCGAGGAGTCATTCTCGAGAGAACCACCTTGAGTGCTTGCACTCTTAAGCCGTCGAGCTATCGACGTTAAACAAAGCGCTGCGTGGGAGGCAACCCACGAGTTTTCAATTTAATGTTTTCCTTTTAATTGTTTGAATTTGCAGAAAATAAAAATATGGATCGCTTGTTACTTGTCGACCATAACCAGGCGAAAAACCTATAGATGATCATCTCAAAGATGAGAGGGTCTCCACGCACATTCCTACGAGTGTTGCTGCTGGTGGTGACATAAATTGATGAGTATGATAAGAGAAGGTATTTCCTCCGGACGCGGAGTGGATTTGGTCGTGATAGCCCGCCGGTAGCATCCATACAGGTTCTGTTTTTCCTTCTCCACTTTGGATCGAAACATTGAGGACAATGTTTGGTTTAAGTGTGGGGGAGAAGCCTTACCGCTTTCATTTGTTGCTTTATTGTTTTCTAGTTATGTTGTCAAGTCTTTATATATGATTTTCTGTTGTTATCGAATTTCCCAAAAATTTGAAAATTTTAACCTCCAACGAAAATTTGAATTTTGACGCATGGCATACACACTCTGAAAGTATAGAGGTTGTCCTACTTTAGGCTTTGTTAGAAAGACTTGGAGATGTTTCAACAACATCGATACCGTCCTGACACCCTAAACCCCCTCTTTATGTGATATCAATTCGGATGCCCATTATGTCGAGACCTTAGGCTCAAGTGTTCAAAGTAGCTCTTAAGTAGTTTATATTAGCAGTCGGCACCATCTTAAGCACAAACTACGTAGGGAGTCGATGAATATAAGTGAATGATCCTGTTTTTAATAGATAAATGATTTGATTGAAAAAAAATAATAATAACCCTCTAAGTTAGGTGACCCTCACCCGGTCATTTAGCCCAACGGTTGTTACGCATGTAAGAATTTATTAATTAGCACCCACTGTTGGTTGGCTTAGAGGTCACTGGTACTAGGCTTGGTAGGGTGGACTACGGTTCGATCCCCCGCAACCGCATTTGGGAAAGATGGGGCTTCACCATTTAAAAAACCAGAACCCCGTGCTAAAGAAAAGAAAAGGATCATAGTCGCTAACCGATTTCCCTACTATGTGCGTGTACGGATAACGGGCTTAATGTGATTGCGCTTGAATGAAAAGAGTGAAACAAAAAACGAGAGATATAGGTTGAGTTATAATGGCATAATTCGAATTGGTTTGTATAAGGAGGGAGTTTTTGACATTGTGTCGTTACGGTATCCTTTGTGTTGGCATTTAGTACCTATCGACCTAACATTTGCCTAGCACCGCGTATGACTAGGAGTCGTGTCGTGCATTTGTTTTAAAAAACCATGCTTAATCATTTTCTTTTACCGTGTGGTTGATTGCTTGAGGACAAGCAATGGTTTAAGTGTGGGGGTATTTGATAACGCGAAAATGTATCACATATTTGGCTTGATTTTCATATATTATTTCCCTATTTTATCTTAATTATGTTGCTTTATGTCGGTATTATGCTGGTATTTTCATTGTTTTAGGTTTTATGTTCGTTTTGAGGACTATTTGTGAAAAGGAAAGAAATGGAGCTAAAATCACTACTATTTGTGCCTAAAAGATGGAAAAAGGTGCTGAAGTAAGAAAGGGGTGCAAAGAGGACCCAATTGTGCAAAGTGCAAGCCCAGCCCACAAAGGAGCTGAAGCTCCCACTACGAAGAAGCTGAGACGCCCGTCTCCAAAGTCCAAGGGCCACGTCATCAAAGGAGACGTCCGTCTCCCAAGTTCACCCACGTCCAAAGGCCACGTCACAAATGGAGACGCCCGTCTCCACCTCTCCATTATTTTCTCCGCTTCTTTCTCACCAAAAGAGACGCTCGTCTCCGAAGGATGAGGGACCCACCACTTAACCATTTTCTCCACTCTTTTCGTGGACAACTCCAAGTCCACTCACCCCATGATTTTCTCAACTTCCCACTATCTCCACTACTTCTCACGTGATGCTGAAAAGCAACTCCCATTTCCATTCACTATAAATAGAGTCTGAGCATTCATTTGAGAGTATCCAAGTTTTAGGCGCGGAAGCGCTGTTCATAGTTTTAGGCATAAATTATCACTTTGTAAAAGTGGTAGTTTCTCACATTGAGGAACTACCACACCATTAGTTTTAGGCCTACAATTTATGTACTCTTGGATCACAATCTTGCCGACATTATTTCAAAGCTTCATTCAAGTTTCAAGATTTGTTTTGTTCGCAATTTAATTCAAGTTCGTTTTGTCTGCTTTACTTCCAGGTTTATTTATTTGCAATTATTTTAGTTTTATGTTCTTATAATATTGTTTTATCATTATCATTATCATTATAATATGGTTAGTAATTATAATTTCATGTTTAATAATTATAATTCCATGTTTAATAATTATAATTTCATGTTTGTTTCTTTAAGTATGTCTGGCTAATTTATTTAGATGTCGGTATGTAGAGTAATTTAACCGTAGGGATCCGAAATAAATTGGCTTAATTATGTTTTATTAAATATCACTTGTTTTTGGTTTGTATGTCTAATTTAATTAGTAAGTCTTAAAACCAATAGAGCGAAAGTTTGAGGGGTTAAGACGGTCAAAGGTTAAAATCAATAGAGCGAAAGTTTGAGATCTTTAACTGGATAGTAGACATAGGACATTAGTTTTAAGGATGGCGAAAGCGTATTAGAACTAATTAGAACTTATTTATTTTCAAAAAGTGTTTTTATACCCGAGCGGGATGGCGAAAGCGTACGTTAGGGATATTAGCATGTTCCGAGTCAACAGAGCGAAAGTTTGAGATTAGGAGATTTAAGTAGATAACGACTTCATAAAACAGGCATTTTATTAACTAGGTTGTCTTCAAAAAGCGTTTCTAAATCTGGTGGGATGGCGAAAGCGTACATTAAGAGTTAGGATCGTAGTCTGAATCAACAGAGCGAAAGTTTGAGAGGAGGACTTTTAAATAACATAGTTAGTAAAGATCTTTGATTTAATTAGGATCTGGCCAATGGAAATTCGGATCACCTAAGTTAGATGAAATACATACTGATATCCGTTTGTTATTTTATTTTACTTAGATTTAAGATTTTTGTTTCCCCATTTATAAAAACCCCAAATATCATTAGCCTTAGCTTTACATAGTAACTTTAGATAACGGTAGGTCGATTTATAGTCCCTGTGGATTCGATATCTTTTAAAACTACACGACACGACTGTGCACTTGCAGTTATCCCGACTAATAGACACGCAAAGTCGCGATCAGCTTCAACCTTGAGCTTCAAGCAAGGCACCCAAAAATAATTAATCCCTAATTAGTTCCCCGAACTACATTAAGCTCTGACTTCCATTAGGGATATGTAGGCATGAGGTTCACAAGGAATCTCAGCGAGCTAATAAAATACCAAAAATAGTCAGTCTGTCTGTCTTTCTTTTATTCAATTCAATTCCTTCTCCTAATACAAAGGAGAAACTTTCCCAATAATCATTAGAAGCACAAACACATTTAGACACAGAGATGGTTCCTGTAGAGTACTACAGATATGTAGGGTGTTTAAACACTTCCCTATGTATAACCGACCTCCCGGACTCCAGAATTTCTAGTCTAGGTGAATCCCCACACTTAGCAAACTCCTAGGGTTTAGTTGAGATCTTTTTTTCCCTTTCCTACTCGTAGGACAAATAAGAAAGTTTGTGTGATATCGTAGGAAGAACTGAAATAAAATTCATCCCACCACGGGCGCATTCTCCTTCCAAATTTCGCGTGAAGGGTCTAGCGTGCCGTCCTCCCAAGTGAAACGGGGAGGTAAAAAAAACGACAACCACAGAAAAATGGCGACTCTGCTGGGGATATAAGTGTTAAAAACCTTGGTTTTTCATCCAAACCAATGGTTGACCTGTTGCTGGTCCAGCCCCAATGAGGAATTAGGGATGCCAAATTCCCCCTCAAACAAGAGAGGTCCTGCCTAACCTCTGTGCCATATCATGTGTTTGCTGCATTTATATTTGTTTATTTTGTTTATTCTGTATCGGGAAAGGGTTTGATTCCCCCTTGTGGTGAGAAATCCTATACCCGGATTTGAGTGCAACATAAGATAGGATGGAGGATGTCTTCGCGGTGAAGACCCTCTAATCTTGGTTCACAATTCTACTCTTGGGATTTGCCTGGCTGGTTGTGATTAACTGCGCCACTGCATTCCGAGACTGATTTGTACCAGGAGGACCTAGAAACACATTAACCCCACTTAAAGCCTTTTTTTAGGACGTAGAGCGGTGATTACGAAAGTAATTGTCACGCAGATACTACACTCAGAGAAAACTCTCTTATAGATACCAATCAACGTATCTTTAAGGTTGAGCAAAAACTCTAAGACCCCTAGAACCCGTTCTACAGGTACAAAAATCCTTATCCTTAGTTTACCATGGGGCGAGGTTTGCGTTTTGACTTCATGACCACTATACCCTTCAATGCCATGTTTGTTTAAAACTCTTGTGTGTGCATTCATGCATTCATGCATCATTCATTAATAACAACTAAAAACAAAAGTGTCTTTTTCGAGTCGTTTTTCAAGGAAACTAAATAACGAACGTTTTGAACTTCATAGAAAGAGAGAAACGGAGAAAGGACTTAAGGATCTATACCATGGATTATGGGAGAAAGAGAGCTAGGAAATACACCTTCAAGATTCCCCAGGTCGAGGAACTGGGAAAGCTCGGAAAACTGGTGGTCAACCCCCAGGCTTTCAAGGAGAAGTATGGAAAACTTCTGCCTTTGCTCAATACCAACATTGGGGATGGGATCCTTCCCACCTCGGTACAGTTTTACGATCCAACGTATCACTGCTTCACCTTTCCAAATTATCAGCTCATGCCTACGTTGGAGGAGTACTCTCGTCTGATTGGAATACCCGTGTACGCGCAAGATCCGTACTCCGGTTTGGAAAAGAATCCTGACGACATTATCATTGCTGCAACTACTCCTTTGAATGTAGTCGACATCAGAACTCATATGGTGAGTATAGGAGGAATTCAAGGATTGCCCTCCAAATTCCTGTTTGATCAAGCTCGGTACTTTGTCAGCATCCAAGATATGAGCGCTTTTGAGGAAATCTTGGCTTTGCTTATCTACGGATTGTTTTTGTTCCCTAACATTAACGATTTCGTCGACATCAACGCAATTAAGATCTTCTTAATTGGAAATCCAGTTCCAACCTTGCTTGCGGATGCTTATCACTCTGTGCATTCAAGAAACCTGCAGCGAGGAGGATTAATCACATGTTGCGTACCGTTGTTATACGAATGGTTCGTTTCGCACCTACCAAAGTCTAGCACTTTCTGGAATATGAGGGATGGCCTTTACTGGTCACAGAAAATCATGTCCCTCACTCATACGGACATTAAGTGCTGTAGTCCTGACAACGACGAAACCAAGATCATCTTCAGTTGCGGAAGTTTTCCCAACATACCCCTTATTGGAACTAAGGGAGGAATCAGTTACAATCCAGCTTTAGCCCGTCGTCAATACGGCTATCCCATGAAAAATATACCAAGTAACATCCAATTGGAGGGTCTGTTCTTAAAGAACATCGACGATCATGGCAACATGCTGTGAAGGATAGAAAAACACTTAGAAAGGGGGGGTTTGAATAAGTGTAGCTTTAAAAACTTGACAGATAAAAATAAATTGCACAGTTATTTTTATCCTGGTTCGTTGTTAACTAAACTACTCCAGTCCACCCCCGCAGAGATGATTTACCTCAACTGAGGATTTAATCCACTAATCGCACGGATTACAATGGTTTTCCACTTAGTCAGCAACTAAGTCTTCCAGAGTCTTCTGATCACACACTGATCACTCCAGGAACAACTGCTTAGATACCCTCTAAGACTTTTCTAGAGTATACTGATCCACATGATCACTCTAGTTACAACCTGCTTAGATCACTTCTAAGACTTCCTAGAGTATTCTGATCCACACGATCACTCTAGTTCCTTACAACTTAATGTAATCAATTCTAAGAGTATTACAATTGCTTCTTAAAAGCGATAATCACAAACTGTGATATTTCTCTTAATCGTTTAAGCTTAATCTCACTAATATATTACAAAAGCAATGTAGTGAGCTTTGATGAAGATGAAGATTCTGAGCTTTGATTTGAACAGCGTTTCAGCAAGTTTGATATAAGTTGTTTTGGTGCAGAATCGTTAACCTTGCTTCTCATCAGAACTTCATATTTATAGGCGTTGGAGAAGATGACCGTTGAGTGCATTTAATGCTTTGCGTGTTCCGTACAGCATCGCATTTAATGTTATACGCTTTTGTCAACTACCTCGAGCCTTGTTCACGCTGTGTCTACTGACGTAGCCTAGAATAGCTTTTAACGTTCCTTTTGTCAGTCAGCGTAGCTTGCCACTTGTACTTCCTTCTGATCTGATGTTTGTGAATACAACGTTTGAATATCATCAGAGTCAAACAGCTTGGTGCATAGCATCTTCTGATCTTCTGACCTTGAAGTGCTTCTGAGCGTGATACCATCAGAACTTCAAGATGCTTCTGTTCTCTTGTTCTTCTGATGCATCCATAGACCCATGTTCTGATTCTGCTTCGACCATCTTCTGATGTCTTGCCAGACCATGTTCTGATGTTGCATGCTGAACCCTTTGAGACAAAGCTTCTGAGCGCTGAATTATGCGTACTCTTTATATATTTCCTGAAAGGGAAATTGCATTGGATTAGAGTACCATATTATCTTAAGAAAAATTCATATTATTGTTATCATCAAAACTAAGATAATTGATCAGAACAAATCTTGTTCTAACAATCTCCCCCTTTTTGATGATGACAAAAACATATATAAATGATATGAATTTGCGATCAGAAAGAACAGACGGCAAAAGACAAATTACACAGCTATAGCATAAGCATATGAATATGTCTCCCCCTGAGATTAACAATCTCCCCCTGAGATTAACAATCTCCCCCTGAAATAAATACTCGAAGAACTTTAATAAAAGACTTCCCTGATTATTTCGGTAGAGACGATCATATAAGCTTCTGTCTTTAGAGAATTCATAGCTTCTGACTTCTGCTTCCATAGGACAGCTTCAGAACTAGAATTTCTTTTGATCCCTAGAACACTCACAGCTTCTGATTCCTGCTTCCATCTAGGACAGCTTCAGAACTTGAATTTCTTTGATCTTCTGAACATTCACAGCTTCTGATTTCTGCTTCCATTCAGGACAGCTTCAGAACTTGAATTTCTTTGATCTTCAGAACATTCACAGCTTCTGATTTCTGCTTCCCTCGGATAGCTTCAGAGCTTTGAATTTCTACCAATATCACTTCATGCTAGATTTGTATCAGAACATTGTTGAATGTACCAGAGCATCATCAGAGCATCTCTACATCCTGAAATGTTACAGAACAAAAACTAAACGACAAAAGTCAGCATGAACGAGTTAGAACATAAAATGTATATTCGAACACATGATATGTATCAGAGCCATATAGGCTAAAATAATGTATCAGAGCAAATAGAATTTTGTCAAAGTAAATAGACAAATATAGATCAAATTCTATTATCAGTGCTTCTGATTCATTTTTCTTTCTTGCTTCTGATCTCTGAAGCTTGACAGCACTCGGCTTGCTTCAGTTTCCATGGTTTTGCTTCTTGTGTTTGCTTTGGAGATTCTCTTCACTTCTTTATACCTGCAAAACACTTAAACCATATAGAACTTGCAGTTCTTGTTAGAAAATGTGTGGGAGCTTTACCCAGCAACTGATAGATTAATCAAATCATTTATCATTTATCTTCTCCCCCTTTTTGTCATAACATCAAAAAGAATATTTCAAAAGATTCAGATGCATAAAACGACAAATAAAATCACTGGAATGTAAAAGCAAAGAAACTTTTTCATTTAAAAATCAAAAGATTACAAGAAAGGAATGCAGGAAAACAGATGCAACAAGGAGAGGAAACTACAAAGACCAAAAAACTAAGATCCTAGCCTACGCAAAATCCGCGCCAGAACATCATGAATCCCGTCGGTGCTTGTAGCTTGCCTTGTCATGAAGGAGCGAAACTCAGCATTGGCTGCTTCTTGCGCGTCCAAACGAGAAGCCAGCATAGCTTGATTCTGATGAAGAGTTTCCAAGGTCTCCATCAGAGCTGAGGTTTCACCAGAAGAAGAGGCACCAGAATTTCTGCCAAGAGGGACAGCAATCTCAGCAGGGTGATCTTCTGGGAGATCTACAGCTTGTGCATCTTCCATTTCCTCATCTGAGTCTGACTCAGAAGTAGCCTTAGCATATTCTGGTTCAGGCAGCTCCGAAGTTCCATCTTCTAATGCTTGAAGAATAGCTGCTAGGTTTGTTGGAGGAGTAGGACCAGCAACTTCAGCACGATAAACCACTACTGGAAAGACCATGTGAGGTGCTTTTTCAGAAGGGTTCATTCTGAACCAGTTGAACAGCCACTGAAAATCTCCAGTCAGCACAGGAAACCATGGTCTCCACACCACGATGTCTCTGCAGAGATTTTCTTCCAACTCATCTGCTGGTATCTTCCTTTCAAGAACACTTCTGTTCCTGATGAGATGGTGATGGCTGCTTTCACCAACTTCCAACCGAAGACCATGAGCACCAGGAGCTTCAGACATAATCCTTCTCTGAGTGTCTGTAGCCTTAGCCAGAAAATCCTGACGAAAGGTATTCCAAAGGTTGTTTGTAGCATACTCATCCAGATGATTAATGTGAGCAGCACCCAGAATCTCCAACCAACCATTTACATCAGCGTGTAAAAGCTCCAGATATGTTTGAGTGGTAGGGGTTGGAGGGTTGACAGTGAACCTGGAGTCGGGAAGCACAACACTGTAGGGATTAGGTGTTCTGGTGGGAAAAGGGTGTGAAAGAGATGAAGAAATATCTGATGGAAGGGTTGAAGGAGAAGAGATATCAGATGGTGAAGAAGGTGGTTCCGAGAGGATGAATGAGGAGGAAGAGGTGGTGGAGGTCTTTGAAGAGGGAGGTGATTGGGGGGAACCGTCAAGGGGTTGATACACTTTGAGAGGGTCATAGGAGATCCTTACTCTTTTTGGTTTGGTTTCTGGTTCAGCAATTGCCTTTCTCTTTTGTTTCCGATCATTATCTTGATTTGACGATGGATCCATGATGAATTTGTAGATATTGGAAACTGCTAGGGTTTATGATATGAAAGCAAAGAGAGAGAACGAAAAAGAAAACTGAATGCAAAGTGAGAGAAATATGAGAGGGAAAAGAAACGTTTGAAGAATATAAATAGAAAACTGAAAGAGAGTAAATGATGAAAAGCATTTAATGTTACGTGACGTGAGGAGAGATAAAAATGACAAAAGACGTGATTTGCACAGTTACCTAAGTAGACGTCCCCTCAACTGCACGCACGCTTGTCCAGGAGTAGTGACCACGTGTTTACCATCTGGATAGCCAGTTACAGCTGTTTTGCTTTTAAAGAGATTCTGAATCTACTTAGACAATGAAACGTTAGTAATAACTGAATCACAATTTCTAATAGATTTCAATCAGAACTTCTTAAGAAAAAGATTTCATTTCAGAAGATACCCATATATAAGAATTTCTCATCTTCTCATTCTGTGCTTGTTTCTGAAGACCCATTTTGTACCAATTATATTGAATCCATCTGGTCTAGGAACAAGATCCCAAACATCATTCCTTGTAAACTGATTCAGTTCTTCTTGCATAGCAATTATCCAGTCTGGATCTTCTAGAGCATGATCAACAGAAGTTGGCTCGATCAAAGATACAAGACCTAATTGACAATCTGCATTGTTCTTAAGGAATGCTCTTGTTCTGATTGGATCATCCTTCTTTCCAAGAATGACATCTTCTGAATGACCAGAGATGAGTCTGGATGATCTTCTGACAGATGGTTCTTCAGAAATGCTTAGATCCTCCAGAGAAGCTGATACTTGATCTTCAGATTCTTTGCTTCTGAGAAGCTCTGCTTCTGATGCGTTGCTTCTTGGCTCAACAACTTCTGATATATCAATATCACAATCTGCAAAATTATCAAACTGCTTTGGTTTTTCAGAACCAAGCTTATCATCAAACCTGATATTGATTGATTCTTCTACAATCAATGTTTCAGTATTGTATACTCTGTAGCCTTTTGAGCGTTCAGAATATCCAAGAAGGAAACATTTTTGAGCTTTGGAATCAAACTTACCAAGATGATCTTTAGTGTTCAGAATAAAACATACACATCCAAAAGGATGGAAATATGAAATGTTGGGCTTTCTGTTCTTCCACAATTCATAAGGAGTCTTATTTAGAATAGGTCTGATAGAGATTCTATTCTGAATATAGCATGCAGTGTTTATTGCTTCTGCCCAGAAATTCTTAGCCATATTGGTTTCATTGATCATGGTTCTGGCCATTTCTTGCAGAGTCCTATTCTTTCGTTCTACAACCCCATTTTGCTGTGGAGTTCTAGGACAAGAGAAATCATGGGCAATACCATTTTCTTTGAAGAATTCTTCAAAGGATCTGTTCTCAAATTCACCACCATGATCACTTCTGACCTTTATGATTTTACACTCTTTTTCAGATTGAATCTGAATGCAGAAATCAAAGAACACTGAATGAGTCTCATCCTTGTGTTTCAAGAATTTTACCCATGTCCAGCGGCTATAATCATCTACGATGACTAATCCATATTTCTTTCCTCTGACAGATGCTGTTTTGACTGGGCCAAACAGATCAATGTGCAAGAGTTCTAATGGCCTTGAGGTAGAAACAACATTCTTGGACTTGAATGCAGGTTTGGAGAACTTGCCCTTTTGACATGCTTCACAAAGAGCATCTGATTTGAATTTCAGATTAGGGAGTCCTCTGACCAGATTCAGTTTGTTAATCTGAGAAATCTTTCTCAAACTAGCATGACCTAATCTTCTGTGCCAGACCCACTGCTCTTCAGAAACAGACATAAGACAAGTCACCTTCTGACTCATAAGATCTTGCAGATCTGTCTTATAAATGTTGTTCTTCCTCTTGCCTGTAAATAGGATTGAGCCATCCTTCTGATTTACAGCCTTGCAAGACTCTTGATTAAAGATTATATCATAACCATTGTCACTCAATTGACTGATAGATAAGAGGTTATGTGTTAATCCTTCTACAAGAAGTACATTAGAAATGGAAGGAGAGTTACCAGACTTTATAGTTCCAGAGCCAATTATCTTGCCCTTCTGATCTCCTCCAAACTTGACTACTCCTCCAGACTTAAGCACCAGGTCTTGGAACATAGACCTTCTTCCTGTCATGTGTCGTGAGCATCCAGAGTCCAGGTACCATGACATGTTGTGCTTTGTCCTTTTAGCAGTCAAGGATATCTGCAATAGGAATAATCTTATCCTTAGGTACCCACATCTTTTTGGGTCCTTTCTTGTTAGATTTTCTCAAGTTCTGATTGAACTTGGGTTTAACATTGTAAGCAATAGGAGGAACAACATGATAATTTTTAATGTGAGTTTCATGATATTTCCTAGGTTGTGTCACATGCTTTTTGGTGTGTGTTATGTGAAAACTTTGAGCATGTGAAGTGTGCTTAATATCATGGGAGTGGTCATACTTGAACTGATCATACAATGGCTTGTATGTGAATTTCATTTCATCAACAGGTTCAAGTTTGTATGGGGTTTCACCCTCAAAACCAATGCCGACTCTTTTGTTTCCAGACACAGCATATATCATAGAAGCTAGCTGACTTCTGCCAATACTTCTAGATAAGACCTGAAACTTAGATCATATTCTTTCAGAATATGGTTTAGACTAGGAGTGGATTTTTCTGAATCAGAAGGGGATCCAACATAATTGGATAATTTTAAAAGTTTTTCTTTTAATTCAGAATTCTCCAACTCAAGCTTCTTTGTTTCAAATTCAAATAGCTTTTTCAGCTTTTTGTATTTGAGACTAATCTGAGACTTGAGTTCCAGAAGTTCAGTTAGACCGGAAACTAAGTCATCTCTAGTAAGTTCAGAAAATACCTCTTCAGAATCTGATTCTGATGTAGATTCTGATCCGTCATCTTCTGTCGCCATCAGCGCACAGTTAGCCTGCTCATCTTCAGAGTCTGAATCATCTTCTGACTCATCCCAGGTTGCCATAAGACCTTTCTTCTTATGAAACTTCTTCTTGGGATTTTCCTTCTGAAGATTTGGACATTCATTCTTGAAGTGTCCAGGCTCATTGCATTCATAGCACATGACCTTCTTCTTGTCAAATCTTCTGTCATCAGAAGATTCTCCACGTTCAAATTTCTTTGAACTTCTGAAGCCTCTGAACTTCCTCTGCTTGGTCTTCCAGAGTTGATTTAGCCTTCTGGAGATCAGGGACAGTTCATCTTCTTCTTCAGATTCTGATTCTTCAGGATCTTCTTCTCTAGCCTGAAAAGCGTTAGTTCATTTCTTGATATTGGATTTTAATGCAATAGACTTACCTTTCTTTTGAGGCTCATTTGCGTCCAGCTCTATTTCATGACTTCTCAAGGCACTGATGAGCTCTTCCAGAGAAACTTCATTCAGATTCTTTGCAATCTTGAATGCAGTCACCATAGGACCCCATCTTCTGGGTAAGCTTCTGATGATCTTCTTTACATGATCAGCCTTGGTGTATCCCTTGTCAAGAACTCTCAATCCAGCAGTAAGAGTTTGAAATCTTGAAAACATTTTTTCAATGTCTTCATCATCCTCCATCTTGAAGGCTTCATACTTCTGGATTAAAGCTAGAGCTTTAGTCTCCTTGACTTGAGCATTTCCTTCATGAGTCATTTTCAAGGACTCATATATGTCATAGGCCGTTTCCCTGTTAGATATCTTCTCATACTCAGCATGAGAGATAGCATTCAGCAAAAGAGTTCTGCATTTATGATGATTCCTGAAAAGCTTTTTCTGATCATCATTCATTTCTTGCCTTGTCAGCTTTACGCCTCTGGCATTTACTGGATGTTTGTAACCATCCATCAGAAGATCCCATAGATCACCATCTAGACCAAGAAAGTAACTTTCCAGTTTATCTTTCCAGTATTCAAAGTTTTCACCATCAAATACCGGCGGTCTAGTATAACCATTGTTACCGTTGTATTGCTCAGCAGAGCCAGATGTAGATGCAGGTGTAGACTTTTCACTTTCATCAACCATCTTTTACTGAAGCGTTTTTCTCTTCCTGAATCTTTTCTAAACACGGTTAAGTGCTTGCACCTTAGAACCGGCGCTCTGATACCAATTGAAGGATAGAAAAACACTTAGAAAGGGGGGGTTTGAATAAGTGTAGCTTTAAAAACTTGACAGATAAAAATAAATTGCACAGTTATTTTTATCCTGGTTCGTTGTTAACTAAACTACTCCAGTCCACCCCCGCAGAGATGATTTACCTCAACTGAGGATTTAATCCACTAATCGCACGGATTACAATGGTTTTCCACTTAGTCAGCAACTAAGTCTTCCAGAGTCTTCTGATCACACACTGATCACTCCAGGAACAACTGCTTAGATACCCTCTAAGACTTTTCTAGAGTATACTGATCCACACGATCACTCTAGTTACAACCTGCTTAGATCACTTCTAAGACTTCCTAGAGTATTCTGATCCACACGATCACTCTAGTTCCTTACAACTTAATGTAATCAATTCTAAGAGTATTACAATTGCTTCTTAAAAGCGATAATCACAAACTGTGATATTTCTCTTAATCGTTTAAGCTTAATCTCACTAATATATTACAAAAGCAATGTAGTGAGCTTTGATGAAGATGAAGATTCTGAGCTTTGATTTGAACAGCGTTTCAGCATGTTTGATATAAGTTGTTTTGGTGCAGAATCGTTAACCTTGCTTCTCATCAGAACTTCATATTTATAGGCGTTGGAGAAGATGACCGTTGAGTGCATTTAATGCTTTGCGTGTTCCGTACAGCATCGCATTTAATGTTATACGCTTTTGTCAACTACCTCGAGCCTTGTTCACGCTGTGTCTACTGACGTAGCCTAGAATAGCTTTAACGTTCCTTTTGTCAGTCAGCGTAGCTTGCCACTTGTACTTCCTTCTGATCTGATGTTTGTGAATACAACGTTTGAATATCATCAGAGTCAAACAGCTTGGTGCATAGCATCTTCTGATCTTCTGACCTTGAAGTGCTTCTGAGCGTGATACCATCAGAACTTCAGTGCTTCTGTTCTCTTGTTCTTCTGATGCATCCATAGACCCATGTTCTGATTCTGCTTCGACCATCTTCTGATGTCTTGCCAGACCATGTTCTGATGTTGCATGCTGAACCCTTTGAGACAAAGCTTCTGAGCGCTGAATTATGCGTACTCTTTATATATTTCCTGAAAGGGAAATTGCATTGGATTAGAGTACCATATTATCTTAAGCAAAATTCATATTATTGTTATCATCAAAACTAAGATAATTGATCAGAACAAATCTTGTTCTAACATGCTGAAGAAGGAAAATGTCCAAGCCTGGCGTCTTGTTCACAGCAAAGGGAGAAGATTGTTAGGAAAACATCTTTGCATCTCCCTGGATCCTTACCTTCAATGGGTACGCGTCAGAGCATTCAAGCCCAGGATGCCATATCAACATCAAGAACCCATTCCCCTAAGGGAACCAATATACCTTTTCTCCACCGATGTTGAAAAATTACAAGCGGCATTAAACAAGGTATGCCAAGAAAGGAATGCTTGGAGGAACAAGTATCGAATCGTCAACACGGAAAATGTTGAGATTCAAAACATCCTAAGAAGGAAGGATGAGTTACTTGAAGTGCTCGATCGACAAGTGTCACAAACGTCACTTTCTCATCATATCCCTCCTGCTTCCTGGATCATCGATCAGCTCACGTCAGAGAACGTTCAGCTCAAGAAACAGAAAAAGATGTTAGAACGTGAAGTCGGCTCTTCGTCAAAGTTTTAGAGTCCTTTCACTTAGTTTCTCTGTATTTCCCTTTTCAAAGTGTGTAAAAAACGGCGTTTTCGCTTAATTAATAAAAGTTTGATGTTTCATAACGTAATTATGGTGTTTCCTTGAAAAATATTAACGTAATTGCATATCATACATCGCTTTAGTCGTACGCACTGACACGAGAATTGTCGCGGATCTAATAGTCACTTTCCTTTCTCCAGAAAGAGAGGAGGAGAAGGAGGTGAACCAAGACTTTCAAGCTGTCTCATCCATACAACACTCGTTCAAGTCGCAAGAAAAGAATGGAAGACTTTGAGCAAGAGAATGGAGAACTCAGGGAAGAGGTTAATACTCTCAAAGATGCTGTTGAAAGGCTCAATAGCATGGTAGAAGCCCTGGTAGTTGCACAGAATCGACCAACGCCAGAAGAACCACAAAGGACTGTGGTTTCCGAGATTGTTTCTACTCCTATTGCTCAGTATACCATGCCACCCAACCGACCTTGGGGCATGCCGTATAACTTTATTCCAGAAGGGTACATACCCCCAGTTTCTGAAGTTCCAAAAACTACAATGGAGAAGCAACCGCCGGGGGTTACAAACCTCTGGAAATTGAAGTTCCAAGAGCAACGACAATGGGTTTCGCACAACAGAATGCTGAGATTCCAAGATCTGCTGTCATGGCTTCTCCACAGCCCATTATGCATACTTTTCCTCCACAGGGCGGACAAGTATATCATCACGCTCCCAGTGAGGACGCTGGCGTGTATGAAAGATTGGACGAGTTCCAGGAACAGTTTCTGCAAATGCAGAAGGAACTCAAGACTCTTCGAGGACAAGATCTATTTGGAAAGAATGCTGCAGACCTCTATCTGGTTCCAAATGTTAAGATTCCTCACAAATTCAAAGTACCAGATTTCGAGAAGTACAAAGGGAATTCATGCCCACAAAGTCACCTCGTAATGTACGCTCGAAGAATATCAACTCAAACTGATAATCAACAACTACTCATTCATTATTTTCAAGACAGCCTGACTGGTGCTGCACTCAAATGGTACATGAACTTGGACAGTTCAGAGATTCGTACTTTTCGAGACCTCGGAGAGGCCTTCGTCAAACAGTATAAGTACAATCTGGATATGGCTCCCGATAGAGATCAACTCCGGGCCATGACTCAAAAGGATAGAGAAAGCTTCAAGGAATACGCTCAGAGATGGCGTGAAGTTGCTGCTCAAATTTGTCCACCACTTGAAGAGAAAGAAATGACAAAAATCTATCTCAAAACTTTGAGTCCATTTTACTACGGACGAATGGTTGCAAGTGCACCAAGTAACTCCGGTTGTTAACTCAGCGCCAGCTTATCAACCTCAGGTCTCGCAACAACAAATTCAACAAAGGTCGCAGCAACCTCAGCAGCAAGTTCGACCTCCAAATTACAACAATCGGGCTCCAAGGTATCCTGCCTTTGACCCAGTACCAATACCGTATGCGGAATTGTTTCCAACATTACTGGCAAAAGGACTCATTCAGACAAGGAGTCCTCCAAATCCTACAAACAGTTCCTCACCATGGTATAAGGCTGACCAATCCTGTCCCTATCATCAGGGGGCACCCAGGTCACAATATTGAGAACTGTTTCCCCTTCAAGATTGACGTCCAACGATTAGTGAAGAGCGGAATGCTATCCTTCAAAGATACTAGTCCAAACGTCCAAGCAAATCCTTTGCCGCAGCATAAAGAAGCTTCAGTAAATCTGATAGATCAACACCCTAACGTCATTCAAATCTACGACATTCGTCAGATAGGGGAAAATCTTGTCAAGATGCACGCTAAACAAGCTGGGTACGGCCATGTACCGCCTCACAACTACTTCACATGCGATATTTGTCCAAAGAATAATCAAGGATGTGCCGTAGTTCAAGCTGCATTACAAGAACAAATGGACTTAGGATGGATTCAACATATCCGAGTCAGAACTGAACATGACATCAACATGGTTCAAGGATGTCCAGGAGAATACAAAATCTACAAAGTTGAAGATCTTGAAGGATCGGTAGTCAGGTTCCATAAAACTTTAAATGGACTTGCCTACTTTGGAACAGATTTCCACGCTTACAGTAGATGCAGAATTTGTCGAAGAAATTTACGAGGATGTTTGCGTGTTCGCAACGACATTCAAAAGCTGATGGATGACAATACCATTACAGTTCTTGCCAACAGAGAAGATGACAAAGTCTTTACCGTATCTCCTCAAATTAATCAAGTTGAACCAATCCAAGTTAAGTACGATAGCAGGAAGACAGCAATTGCTCCATTAGTCATCTACTTACCAGGTCCTGTACCGTATGAGTCCAGCAAGGCTATACCATACAAGTACAATGCTACATACATTGAAAATGGTAAGGAGATACCATTACCGTCTGTTGTCAACATTGCTGATGTTAGTCGAGTCACCAGAAGTGGACGAGTCTTCAACAGAACAACAGAAAATGTGGAGAAACCTTCGGAAGAAGCACCACATAGGCAAGACAATCATCCGACCAATGCTGTTCAAGCGAAAGAAAATGATGAGATCTTGAAGTTAATCCAGAGGAGTGAATACAACATTGTAGATCAATTACTACACACTCCGTCTAGGATTTCTGTCCTT
Source organism: Vicia villosa (assembly GCF_029867415.1). Classification (NCBI taxonomy): domain Eukaryota; kingdom Viridiplantae; phylum Streptophyta; class Magnoliopsida; order Fabales; family Fabaceae; genus Vicia; species Vicia villosa. The sequence goes on from NW_026705040.1 coordinate 145,741, forward strand.
TCCCTGCTATTGATTTCTGAAGCTCATAGGGAAGCTCTACAGAAAGTTTTGGAACAAGCTTTTGTAGAACCTGGCGTTACAATAAGCCAATTCAACAACATCGTTGCCAACATCTCCGCCAGAACTAACCTAAGTTTCTGTGACGAAGATCTTCCTGAAGAAGGAGTAGACCACAATCTTCCACTTCACATCTCAGTTGGCTGCATGGGTGATACACTCACAGGAGTCCTAATAGACAATGGATCCTCTCTCAACGTCATGCCTAAATCAACATTGTCAAGATTATCTTTCGAAGATTACCCTCTAAGAAAAAGTCATGTCATTGTCAAAGCATTTGATGGATCAAGAAAGTCAGTTTTTGGAGAGGTAGATCTTCCCATAACTATTGGACCTCAGACGTTCAAAATCACTTTCCAAGTTATGGACATTCCAGCACAATACAGTTGTTTGCTAGGTCGCCCGTGGATTCATGAGGCTGGGGCAATTACTTCAACACTTCATCAGAAACTGAAGTTCATAAGAAATGACAAATTGGTAACCGTATGTGGAGAACGAGCTCTGATCGTCAGCAACCTATCATCATTCTCCGACATAGAACCAAAAGAAGTTGTTGGAACTAAATTCCAAGCACTTTCCTTGGACAAAGGAAAGGAGAAAGCAGCGTCTATCTCTTTATACAGAGACGCAATCCAAGTTGTAAAGGATGGCTCTACCAATGGTTGGGGGCACATTAATATTCCTACCAACAACAAGAACAGAACAGGAGTTGGATTCTTTCCAACATCATCAAAGACTATTCTAGGAATTGAGGTAGTTCTTCCAATTCAAGAAACTTTCCGCAGCGGAGGTTTTCTTCAACCTGTTCAACAAACAGTCAATACCATTGGTACGGAAAACACCGATGAAGAGGAATGGCTATCCTATCTTAACAAAGCAGGATACATATCCCTTGTTGTTATCCGACTAAAGGATCTGAAAGTAAGACTCAACCAAGCAGTGATGAAGTTACTAACAGCTTCACCACCAAAAGTCATGGTTCATCAGAAGAAGTTCCTCCTATCCCCGAAGAGACTTGGGATACATTAGGAGAACCAAGCGGAAAATTCGACTACATGGTGAAATACTCCGCTCCTGGAAGTTCAAGAATCTCTCTTGAAGATATTGTTCCAACTGGATGGAACAGTGATTTTGAGTACCTCTCTCAGCCAAAAGAAATATATAACCCTTGCTATTCATCATCATCGACTGGTGAAATCATCATTGAGGATTATATCCCCAAGTCACCTTCCGAGGCTACTGATCTAGAGTTCACATATCTAGTCAATGCATTATTGGGAGAAGAGCAAGACCAAAATACAGAAGAGGATGATCTCGAAAGTGTCTCCGACAACGGGTCTCTCCATTCAGAAGATTGGAAGTTTCCTCAAAAGAAAAATCAACATACTCCACTTGGAAATGGGTATGCTCACACCGCTCAGTCTGCTGAAGTAGAAGAAGATCGTCTGAGTGTTGCAAAGACAGTGGTTGGTAAATCAAGACCTACCACAGGCCAGCTTAAGCCTAAGGTTCCAGATTACTTAGTGCACAATGGGGTTCGCCACTATTGGACAGCTGTTGAAGTTACAACTGTTTTTCGTACTCCTAAGTAGGAACTTTCACCGTTATTTTATCCTCTCACCATAGCCCAGGGTGAAGAGATGTTTCATAGGGCTTTGCATTTTACTATTTCTTAGAAAAATGTCCCTCTTTGCTTCGCCCAAAGCAATAGAGTTTTGTTTTATAGGGTCTTTATTTCAAGAAATGATTGTCGATAAATAAAAATGTTAATTTGTTCCGTCGTTAGTTTTTCCCTTTTCTTTTTTCGGAAATTGGTAGTCCTAAAAAACACCCTAAAAACATCAAAATATCATTAACTGCATACACCGAGTCTTCCCTCGTTGTCTAAATAAAACTTATCACACATATGCAGATTAATCATAAAATACCCCGTTGAAACGTGTGACCGTATGACTTCTCCAAGCTTTGAGTTTCCTGTATTCGAGGCAGAGGAAGAAGAAGACGAAGAAATATCAAAGGAAATTTCACGATTACTTCAACAAAAGGAAGAGGCCATTCAGCCATACAATGAGCCTCTAGAGATCATTAACCTTGGTTTCGATGGAAACAGAAAAGAGGTTAAGATTGGAGCTTCGCTCAGTTCAGAGATCAGAGAGAGTTTGATACAACTACTCAAAGAATTCTCAGATGTCTTTGCTTGGTCTTATCAAGATATGCTAGGGTTGGATACCAGTATAGTGGAGCATCACTTTCCATTAAAAGCAGAATGCCCTCCGGTCAAGCAAAAATTGAGAAGAACTCATCCGGAGATGGCCATGAAAATCAAAGAGGAAGTTCAAAAGCAGATCAACGCAGGTTTCCTCGTCACTTCAGAATACCCTCAGTGGTTAGCTAACATTGTTCCCGTTCCTAAGAAAGACGGAAAAGTCTGCATGTGCGTCGACTACAGAGATTTGAACAAAGCTAGCCCTAAGGATGATTTTCCTTTACCACATATTGATATGTTGGTAGATAGTACAGCAAAATCCAAAGTTTTCTCGTTCATGGACGGATTTTCAGGATACAACCAAATCAAAATGGCACCTGAAGACATGGAGAAAACAGCTTTCATCACCCCCTGGGGCACGTTCTGCTATCGTGTTATGCCTTTTGGACTAAAGAACGCAGGGGCAACTTATCAAAGGGCCATGACTACGCTTTTCCACGACATGATGCATAAAGAAGTGGAAGTCTATGTGGATGACATGATTGCTAAATCAGAAAATGAGGAAGATCACATACAGAATCTGACAAAGTTATTTCAACGCTTACGGAAGTTTCAGCTTCGCCTGAACCCCAACAAGTGTACCTTTGGTGTCCACTCAGGAAAACTCCTTGGTTTCATTGTCAGCAAACGAGGAATTGAAGTAGATCCAGACAAAGTCAAGGCAATTCAAGAAATGCCTTCACCCAGAACCGAGAAACAAGTTAGAGGATTTCTTGGACGTCTGAATTACATCTCGAGATTCATATATCTCATGACTGCAACTTGCGCTCCTATTTTCAAACTTCTATGGAAAAATCAAAGTTGCGTCTGGACAGACGATTGTCAGAAAGCGTTCGACAGCATTAAAGAATATCTGCTCGAACCACCCATCTTGTCTCCTCCAGTGGAAGGAAGACCTTTGATAATGTACTTGACCGTCTTAGAAGATTCCATGGGTTGTGTCCTTGGACAGCAAGACGAGACAAAGAGAAAAGAGCACGCCATTTACTACCTAAGCAAGAAATTCACTGACTGTGAATCCCGCTACTCCATGCTCGAGAAGACGTGTTGTGCTTTGGCCTGGGCTGCCAAGCGTCTCCGCCAGTACATGATTCGACATACTACTTGTTTGATCTCTCATATGGATCCAATCAAGTACATCTTTGAGAAGCCTGCTTTAACTGGGAGAATTGCCCGTTGGCAGATGTTGTTATCAGAATATGACATTGAGTATCACGCACAGAAAGCCGTGAAAGGAAGCATTCTAGCTGAGCACCTGGCTCACCATCCACTCAATGATCATGAATCAACAAGTTTTGACTTTCCAGACGAGGACGTCATGTACCTCAACTTGAAAGATTACGACGAGCCACTACCAGACGAAGGACCTGAGATAGGATCCCAATGGGGCTTAATCTTTGACGGAGCTGTCAATGCTTATGGACGAGGAATTGGGGCAATCATTGTTACACCTCAAGGTACCCATATTCCATTTACTGCCAGATTAACTTTCAAGTGCACAAACAATGAGGCCGAATATGAAGCTTGCATCATGGGTCTCGAAGAAGCCGTGGATCTAAGAATCAAACACTTGGATGTATACGGAGATTCTGCTTTGGTCATCAATCAAATCAAAGGTGAATGGGAAACACGCCAACCAGGGCCAATCCCTTACAAAGAATACGTAAGAAGATTGTTACCATTCTTCGACAGGGTAGAGTTTCATCACATTCCTCGCGAAGAAAACAACTTGGCTGATGCATTAGCCACGCTCTCTTCCATGATTAGGATAAATAATTGGAATGACATTCCTCGGATCGATGTTATGCGCCTGGATAGGCCCGCTCATGTTTTCACAGTAGAAGCAATCATCGACGACAAACCATGGTATCACGACATCAAGAACTTTCTTCAAAAGCAAGAATACCCTCTTGGGGCGTCAAAGAAAGATAGAAAGACTTTGAGAAAGTTAACTTGTAGATTTTTCCTGAATGAAGATGTTCTGTACAAGAGAAACTTTGACATGGTTCTGCTCTGATGCGTTGACAGAAAAGAAGCGGAAGTACTCATGAGAGAAATACATGAAGGTTCCTTTGGTACTCACACCAATGGACATACCATGACAAGGAAAATACTGAGAGCAAGATATTATTGGCTGACGATGGAGTCAGATTGCTACCAGTACGCAAAGAGGTGTCACAAATGTCAGATCTACGCCGATAGAATTCATGTGCCACCATCTCTTCTCAACATACTCTCTTCCCCTTGGCCTTTCTCCATGTGGGGAATCGACATGATTGGAATGATCGAGCCAAAAGCGTCCAACGGACATCGCTTCATCTTGGTAGCTATAGACTATTTCACCAAATGGGTTGAAGCAGCTTCATATGCAAACGTTACAAGACAAGTTGTCGTCAGGTTTATCAAGAATCACATCATCTGTCGCTACAGCATTCCTAGCAAGATAATCACTGACAATGGGTCAAATTTGAATAACAAAATGATGAAGGAGCTTTGTGAAGAATTCAAGATTGAACATCACAACTCATCTCCTTACAGACCAAAGATGAATGGAGCTGTAGAAGCAGCTAACAAAAACATCAAGAAAATCGTTCAGAAGATGGTCATCACTTACAAAGATTGGCATGAAATGCTCCCGTATGCTCTTCATGGTTACCGTACATCAGTACGTACTTCGACTGGAGCAACTCCTTTCTCCCTTGTATATGGCATGGAGGCAGTCCTACCTATAGAGGTTGAGATTCCATCAATGAGAGTCTTGATGGAGGCAAAATTAACAGAAGCCGAGTAGTGTCAAAGCAGATTCGATGGATTGAATTTGATCGAAGAAAAGCGCATGACAGCTTTATGCCACGGTCAGCTATATCAACAAAGAATGAAAAAAGCTTTCGACAAAAAGGTTCGACCTCGCACAATCAAAGAAGGCGACCTTGTACTAAAAAAGATTCAATCTTTTCTCACAGATTCAAGAGGGAAATGGACTCCCAATTATGACGGCCCCTACGTGGTCAAGAGAGCTTTCTCAGGAGGAGCCTTAATACTCACGACTATGGATGGAGAAGAATTCACCCGTCCTGTGAACGTCGACGCAGTCAAGAAATACTTCGCCTAAATAATCAAAAGAACAGCTCGCTAAGTTGAAAACTCGCAGAGAGCAGCTTAGGCAAAAAAGAGCGTCTCGGTGAATCGAAAACCCGAAAGGGCGATTCAGGCAAAAGTTAGAGACATAAAAAATAAATAATCAATCCCGGTAGACTTAAAACCCGAAAGGGGTAGTTTACGCAAAAGTTAGGGATATATGGCAAGTAACTGTGTTCAGGACAAACTTGATCATTCAAAAATCCATAGCGGAGTATTCATCAGCAGTAGGTCATCTTCTACGAAGCACGAATACAGCGCAACCCGGAGTGGAAGGGAAAGATAACGGTCGTTACGTTTCAGCGTAGCCCTTTTCCCGAAAAATTACCAATTTCCAACTTTGTAAATACTCCATGGAATCAAGCATTTGGCTGATTACCATTCCATATAATAATTTGAGCCTTGTGCATTCTTTGCAAATCGAGTCTTATTCAGTTTCTTGAAATGCATTTTAAGTTTAAACAGTCATTTTCTTGAAACAAATGTTTTCATAAAATAAAATGAATTTACTTGCAAAAATAAAGGTGAAATTTCTTTCTAAGGTTTACAAACAATAGGAAGAATGCAAACAGTTGCTCCGAGAACGGTTGAGACTCCGGGAACCAAGATTTCCCCATGAGGTCGCTTTGCGAACATCTCCCGATGACGGATCTTCACTTCAATTCATATTAATCACTTCGGACAGCGGACAACTGATAACCAGGTATTCCCGACAGAGTTCGAACTACAAGAAGAGGACATCTTCTGATCAACAAGATTCGAGTCGTATCATAGGATTTTACATCCGCGACAATTCTATTCACTTTCACTTTACATTTTATATTTTTCATAATATTCATGCATACTTTATAACTGCATAGTCGAGTCAGGCTTTGATCATGTGAATGCCCGAATCATTAAAACCATATACTCGAGATTCCCCTGCGAAGTTGTGAAAGGGTTTTTCTTCTTCATAAAGAAGGTTCATACACCCAAATTCCCCAAGCAAGTCAACAAATGGTAGTCTCCCTGAAAGAGATAGTTTGTTCACTTTTGGAATTCCTCAATTGAGAATCTCCTGCAGAGCGACGCTCGACAATCTTCTTCAAATAAGGTAGTTTGTTTCGCATTTTGAATTCCTCAGAAGTTCGGTATTTCCCCAGCGGATCGACAAAAGATCCCCAACGGAGTCAGTGAATTGTAGTCTTCATCCAGAAGATAGTTCAGATTCCTCAGCGTAAGTAGATGAATGGTAGTCTTCTTCCCAAAGACAGTTCATCCGCTTTCGAGCAAAGTCATTAGCCCCTCAAAAGAGCGCGGGACCATATGACAATCCTTCAAAAACGTGAAGTTGAAAGGAGGGATGGTGAAGTTTCTTTATTTACCATCAAATGGTATCTTACCTCCAAGTGCTGGTAAGAAGTTTGATGAGGAAACAAACCTTTGAAGTTTCCTTATTTACCGTCAAATGGTATCTTACCTCCAAGTGCTGGTAAGAAGTTTGATGAGGAAACAAACCTTTGAAGTTTCTCTATTTACCGTCAAATGGTATCTTACCTCCAAGTGCTGGTAAGAAGTTTGATGAGGAAACAAACCTTTGAAGTTTCTTTATTTACCGTCAAATGGTATCTTACCTCCAAGTGCTGGTAAGAAGTTTGATGAGGAAACAAACCTTTGAAGTTTCTTTACTACCATCAAATGGCATCTCATCTCCAAGTGCTGATGAGAAGTTTGATGAGGAAACAAACCTTTGGAAATTTTCTCTTTATCTGAGATATTGTCCAAACACGGCTGAGACCAGTTTCGAGATATGGACATCCGAAACAAGGGGGAGGTTGTTTACCTTTTTCTAAGTGTCAACACTTAGTTAAAGAAGATGGATTGAGCATTCTACACTGCCATCCATTCACCAGAGTCCACATCAAGTATTTCTACAGGAGTTTGTCTCCTCATCCCCTGCCAAGTGCGACAACGGGATCAAGTTATAAAAGGATTTTATCAATTACAACATCTCAGGAGCGCCCAAAATTCGGGCATTCTTTGATATTTAAGTCTCTTTCACACAGGAGAGATCGAGATATCAATCTCTCTCCCTCCAGATAAAAGAAACTTAAATAGGGGCATCTGTCATACCCTAATTTTTGACCCCCCTGAGATGACATATCTTCAGGATTTTCATCAGGTCAAAGCAAGTACCCAGAGCAGTCACTTCTTCATTTGGCATTTAATCAAGGATGTTCAAAGACAAGAAAACTCAGGCAAAGGATCAATCAGTAGAAGGATTAGTCTCTAACATAATCATAGGACTCAAGAACTTCATTTTTCACCTATGATTGATTAGACACCCAGTCCTCTAAGTACAGATTTACTCAGGTCACCAGACTAGGGTTTTTGAGCCTATCAAGGACTGAAATCAGGGATCACCTTTGGGAAACCCTAAAAAGCTCCAGGACATCTATTAAATACTTCAATAATCTTCAAATGATCCATACAATAAGATCCACTGGACATCACACCTCAATTCAAGATCCACAGTCACCAATTTCATCTGGTCGACAATTAGGGTTTTTAACCTAATTCATCTGGATAGTTGACTTTTAATCAGGGCATGGATCCAAAACTCAAGACATGATTCAAGAACCTCTACTACCTTAACATAACCCATTTACATCACTCATTTGAGGAGGAGATCTTAATTCCACACAAAAGTCCAAAATCTCACCTTATCTGGAAAAAGTCAACTGTATGGGATCACCTTTGACTTTTAAGATTTTTGGTCAAACCATGACTTTCAAGGATCAATATCATCAATATATGGATATTAAAGTCATTTGACCAAAGAAATTCAAGAAGAATTTTCAAGGAGCAAAAAGTCGGGAATTAGGGTTTTTGAGGGCATTGTGGGAACTCAAAATTTCACCTACACAACTCAAAAAACTTCCAACATGAAAGTTGTAGATCTTTCAAAATAAAACAACATCTTACAATGGAACTTTTTTCAAAAGATCAACCATTTAAAGAGTTTTGGAATTTTGAAGCTTTAGGTTATAAAAACTTAAAAAAATTTCTAAGTGTTTTAACCTAGTTTTCTTCCAACTTTGGCCTCATTTTTCACAAATTTGCCAAAGGATTCTGAAGAAACTCCAAACTAATGATTTGAAGTAGATGTTTAGGGCTTTCCAAATTGTGTTCAACCTTCTCCAAATTCATTTTGAGCTAAGAGTTATGCTTGTTCAAAGTTGGCCTCATGAAGTAAAATTATAGGTCATGTACAATTTGAAACTTTGTAATTTTGTGCAAATGACCTCTCTTATGGATGCTACATGACCCATAACACATCTGCAAACATGCCATGCATTCATTTTTACCATGACATGAGAATTGAAGAAGATTCTAAAAACAAGAACATGTGATTATGTACTGATTACATTTGTGAATTTATGGCAAATTGATGAATCACCCAAGGAATCTTCTCACCAACCAATTGGAACACTCCTCTGCATCAGAAATGTTCCCCAAGACCAGATAAGATCAATAGATAGGGAGCTAGCTCGATTTGGCCATCATTGCATTTTGAAGATTCTTTGAATTTCTTCATGGCCAAGAAATCAAAACTCCCTCATTAAGCAAGCTCACTCTCTCAATCAGTATTGAATCAATTGCCTATAAATAGAGGACTCTTACTCATTCAAAAAACACACCAAAGCAACCATATTCCTTGCTTTCTCTTTCTCTTCTCATGCTTATGGTTTTTCAAAGTTCTTTGGCAAGAAAAATCGTTTTCTTCAAACCAGAGCTTATCTTTGGAAAGTAAGCATTCTAACATCTCAAAGGGGTTCATTTGAGGTGATCCAAGCACCTGGATCACTTCTGTAAGTGGAGGAACGCCATTGTTGCTCTCACTTTGGAGTTGTTGCAGTTGGAGGTCCATAGAGCAATTCAGAAGGTTTCCAACAAAGCCAAGCATCCAGGCACGTTCCTCTGGTCATAGTGAAGCTGTTCAGATGGCTGCAGCTCGTCTGTAACTCAAGAATCATCACTCTCCATGTCCACTTGAAGCTCAAATCGAGGGAGGTCCATAGAGCAATTCAGGAGAATTGAAGTTACAATAAGCATTCAGTTAGCATCACTGAGTCCCAAGGAAGCTTTTGGGATCATTCATACAAGCTCAGGTGCTCTCTACCATCCTCACGACCTCCATTTTCAGAGGTAAGTTTCTGAACTCCACCTCTTTAATTTAAGCACTCTTTGTGATAAAGCTCGATTCTATCTTGTTCAGCATCATCAGAGGATTGAAAATCCTCTATCATCATTCGTTTATCTTTAAGTATAGCCATTTAATTTGATTTTTAAATTTTAGGGTTCTTCACGTTTTCTGGTAAATTAGTTAGATATAGTTAATATAAATTTATGTTAGTTACATATTCAGAATCGTGAGTGAATTTAGAGCAAGTTTCATGTTTACACCTTGGCCATTGGTTGAGATTTGAGAGAATTAGAATTTCAAAAATGTTGGAGCTTGAGGTTGAAGACGAAGATGGAGGGTGGCGCCATTTTCAAATCTGAGGGCCAAGTTTATTTTATTTTGAATGGTTTGTGTTTTACAAACGAATTCATCGTTTGCCCTAGTGGCCTCACATGCGCTCTTAGTCTCCTCATGCCCAAGGTCTGGGGTTCGAATCCCCCTCGCCTCAGACCTTTTGATTTTATTTTCTTTTTTGGCTTCTATACACTTGAACAATATATGAATTGCAATGAAGCCAGCTTACTATCACCACACGCGCGCTGGCTCAGTGGTGTTGGTTTTGGGTGTGTGACCTAAAAAGCGTGTGTTCAAACCTTGGAGGAGACAAAATCATTTTTTTACCACTAATTTCCTTCATTTTTTCTCACAACTTCACACAATTAATTCACCTATCAAATCAAATCATTTTCACTTCATTTTTCACACACTTGTTATTTAATATACCTATTTTATGAATAATCAAAAAAATCATAAAAAATATTATTTATTTCATGTATTTTAATTAGGTTTAAAATAGTATGTTTTAAATGTTTTCTTAAATACTTTAAAATATATATTTTCATTTTGTTTTAACCTAATTACTTTGTGAATAATTTTATGATAAAACCCTAATTATTTAGGTCTTAATTAGGTATAGATTTCATCTTTGCCTTAATTAAGTTGACTTTTGTCAATATTCAAAACTGTTTTCAATCTCTGATTAAACAGGTGATTAAGGTTTTCAAACAACAAAACCTTATATCATTTCAATCTTTTTTCCAACTGTTTCTCATAACAGTGAATCATTTTCAAGTGGGCCTCTATTAGAGTGTAAGACCCAACACCTTCTTTCTTTTCATAGTTTGTTTTACAAAACTGTATTTTCAAATTCTTCTTTCTGTTTTCAAAACATTCTTCTGGTATTTGAAGGGCATTATTCCCGGTGAAACTCTTCAGATACCTATGTGACCTATGTCTATCTTCACTTCTTCTGTTTTCAAAAAACCATTAACTGTTTATCCTATATATTCAACTGTTATCCATCAATTACTGGTAAGGCTTTGTACATACTTCTTCAAAGGCCTCCACTCCATCCAGGTTAGGCTTTACAAGCTTTCAATTTACAGTCTTTATTCAAATTACTATCAAATATAAACTGTGCATATATATTAGTTTAGAACTACGTTTGAGTATAAACCCTAGGACAGTTAAACTATATATATATTATAGGAATATGACCTAGGATTGAGAATGTCTTCCCGGTGAAGGCTCTTTCCTAATTAGAGATCTGTAGTTCAAACCCCCAAGATGAATTATTACCGGTGAAACATCTTGGCAAAAACCTTAGAATCCAAAAAAATAGGACACATCCACCCAAAGAGGAATTATTCCCGGTGAAACCTCTTACCCATTTGCTTAAAGCCAAAATAAGTTCAAAACTACATAGCTTTCTCTTGTGCTATAACAAGGACCCTCGATGACCCTCGATTAGCCTCCTCTTGGACTTTGTACAAGGACCCACAGGCTTCTTAAAAGCATTTCCAGCTTCCTCTTGAGCTTGTATACAAGGACCCATCAGGTTTCTTACAAACATAGGAACAGGTCTTTAGTCACCTTTTAACATACCCTGGTGAGTTTCTTCCAATTAAACCAGACTTTAAACAAACTAAGTTTGTCTCAATTTTACATTGAGTACACCTTTTGGAATGAGAGACATGGACAGTCTCTGTCACCCTTATCTTCATCAATCTTCCTTAGCAGAGTCTAGGATCCATGTTTGCTTATCCTGAGCAAGTGTCAGCCTTCATCTTGGGCTTTAAACAAGAAGTCTCCACTAGATAATCTTTCTGCCAATCATTTTAACAAAAACCCCTGGAAAGGGTTAGCCTCCAAATCATTCTTTCATCTTAATAAAAACCCCTGGAAATGGTTAGCCTCCAAATCATTCTTTCATCTTAATAAAAACCCCTGGAAAGGGTTAGCCTCCAAAATCACTTCTTCAAAAACCAAAGATTCATTTCTCTTAGGAGATAATTTCCCCAAAAGAGTCAAAACCCCTGGAAAGGGTTAGCCTCCAAAGTCAATTAATAAAAACCTGTTTAAAAGAATAAAACCCCTGGAAAGGGTTAACTTCCAAAAATCATTCTTTTCAACAGACAATTTCACCAGCTGAGTCAAAATCCCTGGAAAGGGTTAGCTTCCAAAAATCAGTCTTTTAATAAATAAATCCTTCAATAGAGTCAAAATCCAACAAAAACAGTTAGCCTCAACCTTGGGCTTCATACAAGGCACAAAAACAATAAAACTCCCCTGTTAATAGTCAGCCTCAACCTTGGGCATTGTACAAGGCAGATAATAGAGTCTCCCCCAGTGAGTCCTTCATCATTCAGGTAGCCACAACCTTGGGCTTTGTACAAGGCAGATAAACCATATTTCATGTGTCAAAGATTCCTAACATCTAGGATCTTTTCCCTATTAGAGTCATCCATACTCAGTTTATTTAAGAGTCCGCCACAACCTTGGGCTTTGTACAAGGCAGAAAATAATATTTCCCCTAGTTAGAGTCAGCCTCAATTCTGGGCTTTGTACAGAACACCAAATAAAACCCATCAAAATAGATTTTCCCTAAGTAGAGTCAGCCTCAATTCTGGGCTTTGTACAGAACATAAAAATCCCCTGTAAATTAATCCCCAGTGGAGTTTTCTCCCAGAGTCATAATAATAATCAATCAATAAAAAAAAGCCTCAAGCTTGGGCCTCATACAAGCCAGTTAAAGATCAAATCTTTTATACAGTAGATAGACATAGCTTATCTCTATAGAGAGATCTTTCCTCTATCTCACCACATTCAAACAAACAAACATTACATTTCATTTTAATCAAGTCTCCCATTTAGGATTTTGAAAGGCATGAGCTGGCAGTAAAACCCAGACATGTGGTAACTTTCCCTAATTTGGATGAGCATCTTTCTTTCATTTAAGAGGCATTTGACTGGTATACTTGCACATACACAAGTAAGGTCCCCCTCTTGAATGAAATGAATTCAGTTATTCTGTCACTCTTTTAATGTTTGTGGTGGAATAGTAGAAATACCTCTCTATAAAGATGACTTCATGTCTCTTTACTGTAAACAGAGATTTAATTCAAAGCTTCAACCTTGAGCTTCAAGCAAGGCACCCAAAAATAATTAATCCCTAATTAGTTCCCCGAACTACATTAAGCTCTGACTTCCATTAGGGATATGTAGGCATGAGGTTCACAAGGAATCTCAGCGAGCTAATAAAATACCAAAAATAGTCAGTCTGTTTGTCTTTCTTTTATTCAATTCAATTCCTTCTCCTAATACAAAGGAGAAACTTTCCCAATAATCATTAGCAGCACAAACACATTTAGACACAGAGAAGGTTCCTGTAGAGTACTACAGATATGTAGGGTGTTTAAACACTTCCCTATGTATAACCGACCTCCCGGACTCCAGAATTTCTAGTCTAGGTGAATCCCCACACTTAGCAAACTCCTAGGGTTTAGTTGAGATCTTTTTTTTCCTTTCCTACTCGTAGGACAAATAAGAAAGTTCGTGTGATATCGTAGGAAGAACTGAAATAAAATTCATCCCACCACGGGCGCATTCTCCTTCCAAATTTCGCGTGAAGGGTCTAGCGTGCCGTCCTCCCAAGTGAAACGGGGAGGTAAAAAAAACGACAACCACACCAACCTACCGATTCTGTTTACCCAGAATTTTGGTAAACAATCGCTAGTTTCTTATTAAAGCTTACTTTGCGGGATCAACTAGTAAATTCCAGAACTTCATTGTGCTATATTGTGTTTTTATTGTTGTTTGACTTGTGTTTAATACATAAAGAAAAATGTTGAAGAAAACAATGCACATAATTTAAAGAAATGACAAGAATAAGAAGTCAAAAGAAAACGACAGGAAATGAAATCACCAAAAGCAATGAGAATTTGTTAAAAATAGAAGGAATCTGTTGCGTAATAATTACAATGGTACGCATACGGACATTTTCAAAAAGTAACACTCGTTTCTCACTTTTTGCACAGAGATTTAGAGTATACTTTAGTAACGTAAAAATGCGGACCCTAAAACCAACAAATAATACTAGGGTTATGAATTTATAATTTACCATTTGAGAGATTGAGTCGCGAGCTAAGGTTTTATAAGACTCAGGGAAGTGTATCAAGAAAAATGAGGTAGCGAGATTCTACCATAACGTGATTCTACCAAATACAACACAATACCAAACAAGTACTTAGCCTAAAGTAGTGAGATTTTTAAAAAAAAATAATAATTAATTAATTAAATCTCACTTTTATAACTTGAAATTAACTATAGATGCAATCTGCAGCGAATTAACCGTAGCTAATCTAAAAATTTCTTGTAGTGATTTGGCTTTATAACCACTTATGGAAATCCAACTCTTAAACTTTATAACCAAAGTTCGTAAAGAAAATCGATACAGACAGACATAGTTTGGTCGAACAAATTCTCAACAACCTACTACGAGCATCCATGTAAAGAACCAACTAGTGCAACATATCTTCTAGCAAATATAAGTTTAAATATATAATATTTTTTAACACAATAGAATCCAATTTGGATAAATGTTCAATTAACATTTTCAATTATATTAGTACAAAAGTATTTTATTTTAGGAGAGTGGAATATATGCTCCTTAAAATCTGCTGCATTTTATTTAGAAGTCAACTAGATTAGCACAATCCAGCTAATAACATTTCATATAATCAGAATTTTATATCAAAACATCATATAGGAATGGATGTCCACAATGTACACGAACGTGTCCTCAACACACCAAAAAATTATGCAAACTACGTAATTTCTTCATGTATAAATATGTAACACATTTCATCAACTAAGTACAGATAAAAAATATCTCTTATTCATACTTTGAGAGTTCTGCTTAATAATATTAACATGGCTGATATTAAGCTTAGAATCTGTTTATTGATATGTCTTATGAGCATAATCTCAGCATCAAGTGTAATTCCTTCAGCAATTACTCACGTGTCTTCTTTCATACCTGATATTTCAAGTCAGATGAGCACAACTTTTTACGTTAACAAATGTCCCGGTGCTCTTCTAATCATTAAGGAAGAAATAACCAGAGCGGTGTTGAATGATCGTCGATTAGGCGCATCCTTGCTCCGTCTTCATTTTCACGACTGTTTTGTTCAAGTAATTCTTCATTTTTCTTTATAATTTGGTTTTTACACCTGTTTTTGTGAAAACAGTTCTAAACTTCTAATATTGCTACTTAATTTTTGAAGGGGTGTGATGCATCAATATTGTTGAAGGACACACCAAATTTCAAGGGAGAACAAAATGCCCGTCCCAATGCGAATTCTCTTAGGGGTTACGAAATCATAGACAAAGTAAAAGCTATATTGGAGACGCGCTGCCCTAATGTTGTTTCTTGTGCAGATATCTTAGCTGTTGCAGCAAGAGATTCTGTTGTTGCTGTAAGTTTTTTTGGTTTTACAATGCATATATATGTTGTTATTAACTGTATATTGATGGATGAAAAATATATATGTATTTAGCTTGGTGGACCTATTTGGCCGGTTCGTGTGGGAAGAAAAGATTCAACAACTGCGAATTTGAATGCTGCAAATTCAGATTTACCTTCTCCATTTCTTGACCTTAAAGGCCTTATTGATGCTTTCAAGAAAAAGGGTTTCTCAGCTGAGGAAATGGTTGCTTTATCAGGTTCTCACACAATAGGCCAAGCAAAATGCGCACTCATTCGACCAAGGATTTACAGCGAAAGCAATGTTCAATCTCAATACAGAAGTTCATTGCAAAAAACATGTCCAAAAAGTGGTGGTGACAACAACTTATCTCCTTTAGATGCCGCAACTCCAAACTTCTTTGACAATGCTTATTACCAAAATCTATTGAACCAAAAGGGTCTTCTGCATTCCGATCAACAACTCTATAAGGGTGGTTTTGGTCCCCTTGATTACAAAGTATCGGCTTACGCCAGTAATCCATTACTCTTCAGATTAGATTTCGCTAACGCGATGGTTAAGATGGGAAATCTCAGTCCTTTAACAGGAAACCAGGGTCAGATCAGAAAATATTGCAGCATAGTGAATAAAGTTTATTGAGTCTGGCTCTCTCTCGTACTATCAAAATCCTTGTTGACAACAGTTTTTTGTTTCCAAGTTTTCATTCAGTACCAATTCTTTTATCAAATTTTCAAAAAAAGCTCAACTTGAGGACTCTCTTGTCTATGCTTGATTTTATGTTTTTGGTGTTTTTTTCTTGATGAATATCCCTTGTATTGTTATTTTTGTTTTTCCTTTGGGCACTTAAGAGTTACGGTATTTTTTAAATATATTGTATTCACTTGGTATCATACCTTACAATTTCAGTTCAATTCTTGATTTTTTTTTTTCTAGTTTTTTAAAGGCAAAAGATACTTCAGAAACCCAAGTAGAGTATAGACCAATGATAACTATAGCAAGAATATCATCCGACTATCCAAGGAAGGAATTTGTGAAAAACCAAAAATAAGTGTTGGTATAACATTAGTATCACTTAACTAGATCCATGATCAAGTTTAGATAATAATGAATTTATCCCAACAAAAGGTTAATAAGGAATTACTACAACCAACAACTCAATACAGTGGCTATTATCAGAGTCATAGCTACAAGGAGCAGAAAACAAGTGCTGATACTCCATCTTGTATATATTTCTCTTCCTTAGTTATGACTGGATCTGATGTGAACTTGAAGTAACTGATATCAAACTTGATTGTCGTGATGAGATATAGTTTCTAGCTGTCGGTTGATGTTTTATCTGACGTTATAGGGTAGTATTTGCAAATACTTTGACATTGAAGTAAGTGACAGTTATGAACTAGAAAGAAATGTTTTAAATTTTAAAAAGTGAGTACTTTAATTTTAGAGTATTATTTATTATGTCATATGAAGGTCTTTATTCAATCACTCAACATAATTAAGTGTTTACTTTTGGCATGACTTAGCTTGTTCCCGAGACCTCATAACCCCTTCTCAGTTGTCCTTTATTCCTCTTGTATCTCTATCTAACCATTCTTAAGTTTATGGATAGGATATAATCATCTTTATTATGGTACCATACTCTTATTAGATTGTTGTTATTATCACTACTAAAAAAATATATATTTTATGACAACGATTTTTCCTCACATAACCAAAAAATGGTGGTACAATTTCTAGACGCACCATATATATATTTTTTTAAAATATACAATCTTTACATTAGTTTTTGCTAAAAATCGTGAGGTAAACTAATTTATGGTACATGTTTTGAATCCTAACAATTTTAGTTTATATTTTTTATTTCAATAAAAGTAATGTCTTCCTGCATATTTTATTATATATATATATATATATATATATATATATATATATATATATATATATATATATAAGGACAGATCAAATTACATCCGAAGAGGTACACCATGAGTTACATTTGCTCAATAATTTCCTTTCGAATAAATATTTTTTAAAATCAACTGTTGAGTATCACGCACAGAAAGCCGTGAAAGGAAGCATTCTAGCTGAGCACCTGGCTCACCATCCACTCAATGATCATGAATCAACAAGTTTTGACTTTCCAGACGAGGACGTCATGTACCTCAACTTGAAAGATTACGACGAGCCACTACCAGACGAAGGACCTGAGATAGGATCCCAATGGGGCTTAATCTTTGACGGAGCTGTCAATGCTTATGGACGAGGAATTGGGGCAATCATTGTTACACCTCAAGGTACCCATATTCCATTTACTGCCAGATTAACTTTCAAGTGCACAAACAATGAGGCCGAATATGAAGCTTGCATCATGGGTCTCGAAGAAGCCGTGGATCTAAGAATCAAACAGTTGGATGTATACGGAGATTCTGCTTTGGTCATCAATCAAATCAAAGGTGAATGGGAAACACGCCAACCAGGGCCAATCCCTTACAAAGACTACGTAAGAAGATTGTTACCATTCTTCGACAGGGTAGAGTTTCATCACATTCCTCGCGAAGAAAACAACTTGGCTGATGCATTAGCCACGCTCTCTTCCATGATTAGGATAAATAATTGGAATGACATTCCTCGGATCGATGTTATGCGCCTGGATAGGCCCGCTCATGTTTTCACAGTAGAAGCAATCATCGACGAAAAACCATGGTATCACGACATCAAGAACTTTCTTCAAAAGCAAGAATACCCTCTTGGGGCGTCAAAGAAAGATAGAAAGACTTTGAGAAAGTTAACTTGTAGATTTTTCCTGAATGAAGATGTTCTGTACAAGAGAAACTTTGACATGGTTCTGCTCTGATGCGTTGACAGAAAAGAAGCGGAAGTACTCATGAGAGAAATACATGAAGGTTCCTTTGGTACTCACACCAATGGACATACCATGACAAGGAAAATACTGAGAGCAAGATATTATTGGCTGACGATGGAGTCAGATTGCTACCAGTACGCAAAGAGGTGTCACAAATGTCAGATCTACGCCGATAGAATTCATGTGCCACCATCTCTTCTCAACATACTCTCTTCCCCTTGGCCTTTCTCCATGTGGGGAATCGACATGATTGGAATGATCGAGCCAAAAGCGTCCAACGGACATCGCTTCATCTTGGTAGCTATAGACTATTTCACCAAATGGGTTGAAGCAGCTTCATATGCAAACGTTACAAGACAAGTTGTCGTCAGGTTTATCAAGAATCACATCATCTGTCGCTACAGCATTCCTAGCAAGATAATCACTGACAATGGGTCAAATTTGAATAACAAAATGATGAAGGAGCTTTGTGAAGAATTCAAGATTGAACATCACAACTCATCTCCTTACAGACCAAAGATGAATGGAGCTGTAGAAGCAGCTAACAAAAACATCAAGAAAATCGTTCAGAAGATGGTCATCACTTACAAAGATTGGCATGAAATGCTCCCGTATGCTCTTCATGGTTACCGTACATCAGTACGTACTTCGACTGGAGCAACTCCTTTCTCCCTTGTATATGGCATGGAGGCAGTCCTACCTATAGAGGTTGAGATTCCATCAATGAGAGTCTTGATGGAGGCAAAATTAACAGAAGCCGAGTAGTGTCAAAGCAGATTCGATGGATTGAATTTGATCGAAGAAAAGCGCATGACAGCTTTATGCCACGGTCAGCTATATCAACAAAGAATGAAAAAAGCTTTCGACAAAAAGGTTCGACCTCGCACAATCAAAGAAGGCGACCTTGTACTAAAAAAGATTCAATCTTTTCTCACAGATTCAAGAGGGAAATGGACTCCCAATTATGACGGCCCCTACGTGGTCAAGAGAGCTTTCTCAGGAGGAGCCTTAATACTCACGACTATGGATGGAGAAGAATTCACCCGTCCTGTGAACGTCGACGCAGTCAAGAAATACTTCGCCTAAATAATCAAAAGAACAGCTCGCTAAGTTGAAAACTCGCAGAGAGCAGCTTAGGCAAAAAAGAGCGTCTCGGTGAATCGAAAACCCGAAAGGGCGATTCAGGCAAAAGTTAGAGACATAAAAAATAAATAATCAATCCCGGTAGACTTAAAACCCGAAAGGGGTAGTTTACGCAAAAGTTAGGGATATATGGCAAGTAACTGTGTTCAGGACAAACTTGATCATTCAAAAATCCATAGCGGAGTATTCATCAGCAGTAGGTCATCTTCTACGAAGCACGAATACAGCGCAACCCGGAGTGGAAGGGAAAGATAACGGTCGTTACGTTTCAGCGTAGCCCTTTTCCTGAAAAATTACCAATTTCCAACTTTGTAAATACTCCATGGAATCAAGCATTTGGCTGATTACCATTCCATATAATAATTTGAGCCTTGTGCATTCTTTGCAAATCGAGTCTTATTCAATTTCTTGAAATGCATTTTAAGTTTAAACAATCATTTTCTTGAAACAAATGTTTTCATAAAATAAAATGAATTTACTTGCAATAATAAAGGTGAAATTTCTTTCTAAGGTTTACAAACAATAGGAAGAATGCAAACAGTTGCTCCGAGAACGGTTGAGACTCCGGGAACCAAGATTTCCCCATGAGGTCGCTTTGCGAACATCTCCCGATGACGGATCTTCACTTCAATTCATATTAATCACTTCGGACAGCGGACAACTGATAACCAGGTATTCCCGACAGAGTTCGAACTACAAGAAGAGGACATCTTCTGATCAACAAGATTCGAGTCGTATCATAGGATTTTACATCCGCGACAATTCTATTCACTTTCACTTTACATTTTATATTTGTCATAATATTCATGCATACTTTATAACTGCATAGTCGAGTCAGGCTTTGATCATGTGAATGCCCGAATCATTAAAACCATATACTCGAGATTCCCCTGCGAAGTTGTTAAAGGGTTTTTCTTCTTCATAAAGAAGGTTCATACACCCAAATTCGCCAAGCAAGTCAACAAATGGTAGTCTCCCTGAAAGAGATAGTTTGTTCACTTTTGGAATTCCTCAATTGAGAATCTCCTGCAGAGCGACGCTCGACAATCTTCTTCAAATAAGGTAGTTTGTTTCGCATTTTGAATTCCTCAGAAGTTCGGTATTTCCCCAGCGGATCGACAAAAGATCCCCAACGGAGTCAGTGAATTGTAGTCTTCATCCAGAAGATAGTTCAGATTCCTCAGCGTAAGTAGATGAATGGTAGTCTTCTTCCCGAAGACAGTTCATCCGCTTTCGAGCAAAGTCATTAGCCCCTCAAAAGAGCGCGGGACCATATGACAATCCTTCAAAAACGTGAAGTTGAAAGGAGGGATGGTGAAGTTTCTTTATTTACCATCAAATGGTATCTTACCTCCAAGTGCTGGTAAGAAGTTTGATGAGGAAACAAACCTTTGAAGTTTCCTTATTTACCGTCAAATGGTATCTTACCTCCAAGTGCTGGTAAGAAGTTTGATGAGGAAACAAACCTTTGAAGTTTCTCTATTTACCGTCAAATGGTATCTTACCTCCAAGTGCTGGTAAGAAGTTTGATGAGGAAACAAACCTTTGAAGTTTCTTTATTTACCGTCAAATGGTATCTTACCTCCAAGTGCTGGTAAGAAGTTTGATGAGGAAACAAACCTTTGAAGTTTCTTTACTACCATCAAATGGCATCTCATCTCCAAGTGCTGATGAGAAGTTTGATGAGGAAACAAACCTTTGGAAATTTTCTCTTTATCTGAGATATTGTCCAAACACGGCTGAGACCAGTTTCGAGATATGGACATCCGAAACAAGGGGGAGGTTGTTTACCTTTTTCTAAGTGTCAACACTTAGTTAAAGAAGATGGATTGAGCATTCTACACTGCCATCCATTCACTAGAGTCCACATCAAGTATTTCTACAGGAGTTTGTCTCCTCATCCCCTGCCAAGTGCGACAACGGGATCAAGTTATAAAAGGATTTTATCAATTACAACATCTCAGGAGCGCCCAAAATTCGGGCATTCTTTGATATTTAAGTCTCTTTCACACAGGAGAGATCGAGATATCAATCTCTCTCCCTCCAGATAAAAGAAACTTAAATAGGGGCATCTGTCATACCCTAATTTTTGACCCCCCTGAGATGACATATCTTCAGGATTTTCATCAGGTCAAAGCAAGTACCCAGAGCAGTCACTTCTTCATTTGGCATTTAATCAAGGATGTTCAAAGACAAGAAAACTCAGGCAAAGGATCAATCAGTAGAAGGATTAGTCTCTAACATAATCATAGGACTCAAGAACTTCATTTTTTCACCTATGATTGATTAGACACCCAGTCCTCTAAGTACAGATTTACTCAGGTCACCAGACTAGGGTTTTTGAGCCTATCAAGGACTGAAATCAGGGATCACCTTTGGGAAACCCTAAAAAGCTCCAGGACATCTATTAAATACTTCAATAATCTTCAAATGATCCATACAATAAGATCCACTGGACATCACACCTCAATTCAAGATCCACAGTCACCAATTTCATCTGGTCGACAATTAGGGTTTTTAACCTAATTCATCTGGATAGTTGACTTTTAATCAGGGCATGGATCCAAAACTCAAGACATGATTCAAGAACCTCTACTACCTTAACATAACCCATTTACATCACTCATTTGAGGAGGAGATCTTAATTCCACACAAAAGTCCAAAATCTCACCTTATCTGGAAAAAGTCAACTGTATGGGATCACCTTTGACTTTTAAGATTTTTGGTCAAACCATGACTTTCAAGGATCAATATCATCAATATATGGATATTAAAGTCATTTGACCAAAGAAATTCAAGAAGAATTTTCAAGGAGCAAAAAGTCGGGAATTAGGGTTTTTGAGGGCATTGTGGGAACTCAAAATTTCACCTACACAACTCAAAAAACTTCCAACATGAAAGTTGTAGATCTTTCAAAATAAAACAACATCTTACAATGGAACTTTTTTCAAAAGATCAACCATTTAAAGAGTTTTGGAATTTTGAAGCTTTAGGTTATAAAAACTTAAAAAAATTTCTAAGTGTTTTAACCTAGTTTTCTTCCAACTTTGGCCTCATTTTTCACAAATTTGCCAAAGGATTCTGAAGAAACTCCAAACTAATGATTTGAAGTAGATGTTTAGGGCTTTCCAAATTGTGTTCAACCTTCTCCAAATTCATTTTGAGCTAAGAGTTATGCTTGTTCAAAGTTGGCCTCATGAAGTAAAATTATAGGTCATGTACAATTTGAAACTTTGTAATTTTGTGCAAATGACCTCTCTTATGGATGCTACATGACCCATAACACATCTGCAAACATGCCATGCATTCATTTTTACCATGACATGAGAATTGAAGAAGATTCTAAAAACAAGAACATGTGATTATGTACTGATTACATTTGTGAATTTATGGCAAATTGATGAATCACCCAAGGAATCTTCTCACCAACCAATTGGAACACTCCTCTGCATCAGAAATGTTCCCCAAGACCAGATAAGATCAATAGATAGGGAGCTAGCTCGATTTGGCCATCATTGCATTTTGAAGATTCTTTGAATTTCTTCATGGCCAAGAAATCAAAACTCCCTCATTAAGCAAGCTCACTCTCTCAATCAGTATTGAATCAATTGCCTATAAATAGAGGACTCTTACTCATTCAAAAAACACACCAAAGCAACCATATTCCTTGCTTTCTCTTTCTCTTCTCATGCTTATGGTTTTTCAAAGTTCTTTGGCAAGAAAAATCGTTTTCTTCAAACCAGAGCTTATCTTTGGAAAGTAAGCATTCTAACATCTCAAAGGGGTTCATTTGAGGTGATCCAAGCACCTGGATCACTTCTGTAAGTGGAGGAACGCCATTGTTGCTCTCACTTTGGAGTTGTTGCAGTTGGAGGTCCATAGAGCAATTCAGAAGGTTTCCAACAAAGCCAAGCATCCAGGCACGTTCCTCTGGTCATAGTGAAGCTGTTCAGATGGCTGCAGCTCGTCTGTAACTCAAGAATCATCACTCTCCATGTCCACTTGAAGCTCAAATCGAGGGAGGTCCATAGAGCAATTCAGGAGAATTGAAGTTACAATAAGCATTCAGTTAGCATCACTGAGTCCCAAGGAAGCTTTTGGGATCATTCATACAAGCTCAGGTGCTCTCTACCATCCTCACGACCTCCATTTTCAGAGGTAAGTTTCTGAACTCCACCTCTTTAATTTAAGCACTCTTTGTGATAAAGCTCGATTCTATCTTGTTCAGCATCATCAGAGGATTGAAAATCCTCTATCATCATTCGTTTATCTTTAAGTATAGCCATTTAATTTGATTTTTAAATTTTAGGGTTCTTCACGTTTTCTGGTAAATTAGTTAGATATAGTTAATATAAATTTATGTTAGTTACATATTCAGAATCGTGAGTGAATTTAGAGCAAGTTTCATGTTTACACCTTGGCCATTGGTTGAGATTTGAGAGAATTAGAATTTCAAAAATGTTGGAGCTTGAGGTTGAAGACGAAGATGGAGGGTGGCGCCATTTTCAAATCTGAGGGCCAAGTTTATTTTATTTTGAATGGTTTGTGTTTTACAAACGAATTCATCGTTTGCCCTAGTGGCCTCACATGCGCTCTTAGTCTCCTCATGCCCAAGGTCTGGGGTTCGAATCCCCCTCGCCTCAGACCTTTTGATTTTATTTTCTTTTTTGGCTTCTATACACTTGAACAATATATGAATTGCAATGAAGCCAGCTTACTATCACCACACGCGCGCTGGCTCAGTGGTGTTGGTTTTGGGTGTGTGACCTAAAAAGCGTGTGTTCAAACCTTGGAGGAGACAAAATCATTTTTTTACCACTAATTTCCTTCATTTTTTCTCACAACTTCACACAATTAATTCACCTATCAAATCAAATCATTTTCACTTCATTTTTCACACACTTGTTATTTAATATACCTATTTTATGAATAATCAAAAAAATCATAAAAAATATTATTTATTTCATGTATTTTAATTAGGTTTAAAATAGTATGTTTTAAATGTTTTCTTAAATACTTTAAAATATATATTTTCATTTTGTTTTAACCTAATTACTTTGTGAATAATTTTATGATAAAACCCTAATTATTTAGGTCTTAATTAGGTATAGATTTCATCTTTGCCTTAATTAAGTTGACTTTTGTCAATATTCAAAACTGTTTTCAATCTCTGATTAAACAGGTGATTAAGGTTTTCAAACAACAAAACCTTATATCATTTCAATCTTTTTTCCAACTGTTTCTCATAACAGTGAATCATTTTCAAGTGGGCCTCTATTAGAGTGTAAGACCCAACACCTTCTTTCTTTTCATAGTTTGTTTTACAAAACTGTATTTTCAAAATCTTCTTTCTGTTTTCAAAACATTCTTCTGGTATTTGAAGGGCATTATTCCCGGTGAAACTCTTCAGATACCTATGTGACCTATGTCTATCTTCACTTCTTCTGTTTTCAAAAAACCATTAACTGTTTATCCTATATATTCAACTGTTATCCATCAATTACTGGTAAGGCTTTGTACATACTTCTTCAAAGGCCTCCACTCCATCCAGGTTAGGCTTTACAAGCTTTCAATTTACAGTCTTTATTCAAATTACTATCAAATATAAATTGTGCATATATATTAGTTTAGAACTACGTTTGAGTATAAACCCTAGGACAGTTAAACTATATATATATTATAGGAATATGACCTAGGATTGAGAATGTCTTCCCGGTGAAGGCTCTTTCCTAATTAGAGATCTGTAGTTCAAACCCCCAAGATGAATTATTACCGGTGAAACATCTTGGCAAAAACCTTAGAATCCAAAAAAATAGGACACATCCACCCAAAGAGGAATTATTCCCGGTGAAACCTCTTACCCATTTGCTTAAAGCCAAAATAAGTTCAAAACTACATAGCTTTCTCTTGTGCTATAACAAGGACCCTCGATGACCCTCGATTAGCCTCCTCTTGGGCTTTGTACAAGGACCCACAGGCTTCTTAAAAGCATTTCCAGCTTCCTCTTGAGCTTGTATACAAGGACCCATCAGGTTTCTTACAAACATAGGAACAGGTCTTTAGTCACCTTTTAACATACCCTGGTGAGTTTCTTCCAATTAAACCAGACTTTAAACAAACTAAGTTTGTCTCAATTTTACATTGAGTACACCTTTTGGAATGAGAGACATGGACAGTCTCTGTCACCCTTATCTTCATCAATCTTCCTTAGCAGAGTCTAGGATCCATGTTTGCTTATCCTGAGCAAGTGTCAGCCTTCATCTTGGGCTTTAAACAAGAAGTCTCCACTAGATAATCTTTCTGCCAATCATTTTAACAAAAACCCCTGGAAAGGGTTAGCCTCCAAATCATTCTTTCATCTTAATAAAAACCCCTGGAAATGGTTAGCCTCCAAATCATTCTTTCATCTTAATAAAAACCCCTGGAAAGGGTTAGCCTCCAAAATCACTTCTTCAAAAACCAAAGATTCATTTCTCTTAGGAGATAATTTCCCCAAAAGAGTCAAAACCCCTGGAAAGGGTTAGCCTCCAAAGTCAATTAATAAAAACCTGTTTAAAAGAATAAAACCCCTGGAAAGGGTTAACTTCCAAAAATCATTCTTTTCAACAGACAATTTCACCAGCTGAGTCAAAATCCCTGGAAAGGGTTAGCTTCCAAAAATCAGTCTTTTAATAAATAAATCCTTCAATAGAGTCAAAATCCAACAAAAACAGTTAGCCTCAACCTTGGGCTTCATACAAGGCACAAAAACAATAAAACTCCCCTGTTAATAGTCAGCCTCAACCTTGGGCATTGTACAAGGCAGATAATAGAGTCTCCCCCAGTGAGTCCTTCATCATTCAGGTAGCCACAACCTTGGGCTTTGTACAAGGCAGATAAACCATATTTCATGTGTCAAAGATTCCTAACATCTAGGATCTTTTCCCTATTAGAGTCATCCATACTCAGTTTATTTAAGAGTCCGCCACAACCTTGGGCTTTGTACAAGGCAGAAAATAATATTTCCCCTAGTTAGAGTCAGCCTCAATTCTGGGCTTTGTACAAAACACCAAATAAAACCCATCAAAATAGATTTTCCCTAAGTAGAGTCAGCCTCAATTCTGGGCTTTGTACAGAACATAAAAATCCCCTGTAAATTAATCCCCAGTGGAGTTTTCTCCCAGAGTCATAATAATAATCAATCAATAAAAAAAAGCCTCAAGCTTGGGCCTCATACAAGCCAGTTAAAGATCAAATCTTTTATACAGTAGATAGACATAGCTTATCTCTATAGAGAGATCTTTCCTCTATCTCACCACATTCAAACAAACAAACATTACATTTCATTTTAATCAAGTCTCCCATTTAGGATTTTGAAAGGCATGAGCTGGCAGTAAAACCCAGACATGTGGTAACTTTCCCTAATTTGGATGAGCATCTTTCTTTCATTTAAGAGGCATTTGACTGGTATACTTGCACATACACAAGTAAGGTCCCCCTCTTGAATGAAATGAATTCAGTTATTCTGTCACTCTTTTAATGTTTGTGGTGGAATAGTAGAAATACCTCTCTATAAAGATGACTTCATGTCTCTTTACTGTAAACAGAGATTTAATTCAAAGCTTCAACCTTGAGCTTCAAGCAAGGCACCCAAAAATAATTAATCCCTAATTAGTTCCCCGAACTACAATAAGCTCTGACTTCCATTAGGGATATGTAGGCATGAGGTTCACAAGGAATCTCAGCGAGCTAATAAAATACCAAAAATAGTCAGTCTGTTTGTCTTTCTTTTATTCAATTCAATTCCTTCTCCTAATACAAAGGAGAAACTTTCCCAATAATCATTAGCAGCACAAACACATTTAGACACAGAGAAGGTTCCTGTAGAGTACTACAGATATGTAGGGTGTTTAAACACTTCCCTATGTATAACCGACCTCCCGGACTCCAGAATTTCTAGTCTAGGTGAATCCCCACACTTAGCAAACTCCTAGGGTTTAGTTGAGATCTTTTTTTTCCTTTCCTACTCGTAGGACAAATAAGAAAGTTCGTGTGATATCGTAGGAAGAACTGAAATAAAATTCATCCCACCACGGGCGCATTCTCCTTCCAAATTTCGCGTGAAGGGTCTAGCGTGCCATCCTCCCAAGTGAAACGGGGAGGTAAAAAAAACGACAACCACACCAACCTACCGATTCTGTTTACCCAGAATTTTGGTAAACAATCGCTAGTTTCTTATTAAAGCTTACTTTGCGGGATCAACTAGTAAATTCCAGAACTTCATTGTGCTATATTGTGTTTTTATTGTTGTTTGACTTGTGTTTAATACATAAAGAAAAATGTTGAAGAAAACAATGCACATAATTTAAAGAAATGACAAGAATAAGAAGTCAAAAGAAAACGACAGGAAATGAAATCACCAAAAGCAATGAGAATTTGTTAAAAATAGAAGGAATCTGTTGCGTAATAATTACAATGGTACGCATACGGATATTTTCAAAAAGTAACACTCGTTTCTCACTTTTTGCACAGAGATTTAGAGTATACTTTAGTAACGTAAAAATGCGGACCCTAAAACCAACAAATAATACTAGGGTTATGAATTTATAATTTACCATTTGAGAGATTGAGTCGCGAGCTAAGGTTTTATAAGACTCAGGGAAGTGTATCAAGAGAAATGAGGTAGCGAGATTCTACCATAACGTGATTCTACCAAATACAACACAATACCAAACAAGTACTTAGCCTAAAGTAGTGAGATTTTTAAAAAAAAAAAATAATTAATTAATTAAATCTCACTTTTATAACTTGAAATTAACTATAGATGCAATCTGCAGCGAATTAACCGTAGCTAATCTAAAAATTTCTTGTAGTGATTTGGCTTTATAACCACTTATGGAAATCCAACTCTTAAACTTTATAACCAAAGTTCGTAAAGAAAATCGATACAGACAGACATAGTTTGGTCGAACAAATTCTCAACAACCTACTACGAGCATCCATGTAAAGAACCAACTAGTGCAACATATCTTCTAGCAAATATAAGTTTAAATATATAATATTTTTTAACACAATAGAATCCAATTTGGATAAATGTTCAATTAACATTTTCAATTATATTAGTACAAAAGTATTTTATTTTAGGAGAGTGGAATATATGCTCCTTAAAATCTGCTGCATTTTATTTAGAAGTCAACTAGATTAGCACAATCCAGCTAATAACATTTCATATAATCAGAATTTTATATCAAAACATCATATAGGAATGGATGTCCACAATGTACACGAACGTGTCCTCAACACACCAAAAAATTATGCAAACTACGTAATTTCTTCATGTATAAATATGTAACACATTTCATCAACTAAGTACAGATAAAAAATATCTCTTATTCATACTTTGAGAGTTCTGCTTAATAATATTAACATGGCTGATATTAAGCTTAGAATCTGTTTATTGATATGTCTTATGAGCATAATCTCAGCATCAAGTGTAATTCCTTCAGCAATTACTCACGTGTCTTCTTTCATACCTGATATTTCAAGTCAGATGAGCACAACTTTTTACGTTAACAAATGTCCCGGTGCTCTTCTAATCATTAAGGAAGAAATAACCAGAGCGGTGTTGAATGATCGTCGATTAGGCGCATCCTTGCTCCGTCTTCATTTTCACGACTGTTTTGTTCAAGTAATTCTTCATTTTTCTTTATAATTTGGTTTTTACACCTGTTTTTGTGAAAACAGTTCTAAACTTCTAATATTGCTACTTAATTTTTGAAGGGGTGTGATGCATCAATATTGTTGAAGGACACACCAAATTTCAAGGGAGAACAAAATGCCCGTCCCAATGCGAATTCTCTTAGGGGTTACGAAATCATAGACAAAGTAAAAGCTATATTGGAGACGCGCTGCCCTAATGTTGTTTCTTGTGCAGATATCTTAGCTGTTGCAGCAAGAGATTCTGTTGTTGCTGTAAGTTTTTTGGGTTTTACAATGCATATATATGTTGTTATTAACTGTATATTGATGGATGAAAAATATATATCTATTTAGCTTGGTGGACCTATTTGGCCGGTTCGTGTGGGAAGAAAAGATTCAACAACTGCGAATTTGAATGCTGCAAATTCAGATTTACCTTCTCCATTTCTTGACCTTAAAGGCCTTATTGATGCTTTCAAGAAAAAGGGTTTCTCAGCTGAGGAAATGGTTGCTTTATCAGGTTCTCACACAATAGGCCAAGCAAAATGCGCACTCATTCGACCAAGGATTTACAGCGAAAGCAATGTTCAATCTCAATACAGAAGTTCATTGCAAAAAACATGTCCAAAAAGTGGTGGTGACAACAACTTATCTCCTTTAGATGCCGCAACTCCAAACTTCTTTGACAATGCTTATTACCAAAATCTATTGAACCAAAAGGGTCTTCTGCATTCCGATCAACAACTCTATAAGGGTGGTTTTGGTCCCCTTGATTACAAAGTATCGGCTTACGCCAGTAATCCATTACTCTTCAGATTAGATTTCGCTAACGCGATGGTTAAGATGGGAAATCTCAGTCCTTTAACAGGAAACCAGGGTCAGATCAGAAAATATTGCAGCATAGTGAATAAAGTTTATTGAGTCTGGCTCTCTCTCGTACTATCAAAATCCTTGTTGACAACAGTTTTTTGTTTCCAAGTTTTCATTCAGTACCAATTCTTTTATCAAATTTTCAAAAAAAGCTCAACTTGAGGACTCTCTTGTCTATGCTTGATTTTATGTTTTTGGTGTTTTTTTCTTGATGAATATCCCTTGTATTGTTATTTTTGTTTTTCCTTTGGGCACTTAAGAGTTACGGTATTTTTTAAATATATTGTATTCACTTGGTATCATACCTTACAATTTCAGTTCAATTCTTGATTTTTTTTTTTCTAGTTTTTTAAAGGCAAAAGATACTTCAGAAACCCAAGTAGAGTATAGACCAATGATAACTATAGCAAGAATATCATCCGACTATCCAAGGAAGGAATTTGTGAAAAACCAAAAATAAGTGTTGGTATAACATTAGTATCACTTAACTAGATCCATGATCAAGTTTAGATAATAATGAATTTATCCCAACAAAAGGTTAATAAGGAATTACTACAACCAACAACTCAATACAGTGGCTATTATCAGAGTCATAGCTACAAGGAGCAGAAAACAAGTGCTGATACTCCATCTTGTATATATTTCTCTTCCTTAGTTATGACTGGATCTGATGTGAACTTGAAGTAACTGATATCAAACTTGATTGTCGTGATGAGATATAGTTTCTAGCTGTCGGTTGATGTTTTATCTGACGTTATAGGGTAGTATTTGCAAATACTTTGACATTGAAGTAAGTGACAGTTATGAACTAGAAAGAAATGTTTTAAATTTTAAAAAGTGAGTACTTTAATTTTAGAGTATTATTTATTATGTCATATGAAGGTCTTTATTCAATCACTCAACATAATTAAGTGTTTACTTTTGGCATGACTTAGCTTGTTCCCGAGACCTCATAACCCCTTCTCAGTTGTCCTTTATTCCTCTTGTATCTCTATCTAACCATTCTTAAGTTTATGGATAGGATATAATCATCTTTATTATGGTACCATACTCTTATTAGATTGTTGTTATTATCACTACTAAAAAAATATATATTTTATGACAACGATTTTTCCTCACATAACCAAAAAATGGTGGTACAATTTCTAGACGCACCATATATATATTTTTTTAAAATATACAATCTTTACATTAGTTTTTGCTAAAAATCGTGAGGTAAACTAATTTATGGTACATGTTTTGAATCCTAACAATTTTAGTTTATATTTTTTATTTCAATAAAAGTAATGTCTTCCTGCATATTTTATTATATATATATATATATATATATATATATATATATATATATATATATATATATATATATATATATATATATATATATATATATATATATATATATATAAGGAGAGATCAAATTACATCCGAAGAGGTACACCATGAGTTACATTCGCTCAATAACTTCCTTTCGAATAAATATTTTTTAAAATCAACCGTTGAATTGAAACATATTATCATATAAATCATACAAATAAAGTTTGTGATTAATCTATAATGATTTACTATATCATTGGATTACATCAAAATTAATATTATACGAAAGTTCATTTTGACGTTAATCTTTAGATATCTTGATGGTATCTAACGATTAAAATTACTTCAACAATCTTATAAAATTCAACAACGAAAACAAATAACGTTCATCCCCCCTCTAGTGTTACGTATCAGAGCAATGACGCCGACTCGGACTATTGAAAGTAACTATCCTTCACTCCTGCTAGTTACCAACATATGGGTAACATTCAAACAGAAGGGTTGAGATATCATAACAATATAAAGAAGCGTATGATAACGAGTATATGAAGAATAAAGTCATACACAATTCACCACTTCACTAAGCATCAATATCGTTAATCAACAAGTAGTATACCAACATTTAACAACAACAGCTCATCATCACATCATTAATCATACAAAGATTCATCAACAAACAGCTCATCATTAATCATCACTATATAAAAGGCAATGAACCAACAACCACTAGTGTAGAAACTACTTTTTACATCGGGCAAAAACTACTTTTTACATCGGGTCTGGACCCGATGTAAAGCCAGGCGATGTAATAAGTCTGAGACATTTTACATCGGGTCAAGGCCCGATGTAAAAGTAGCATACCACATCGGTTGAACTCAGATGTCTGATGTGAAAGATATTGCAATTTTTTTATAAAAAAAAATATGCGCAATATTTTACATCGGGTATTCATTTTGGCCGATGTAATAGACGACCTTTTACATTGGTTGTTAGAAAGGCCCAATGTGACAAATCATGCCATTTTTTTGCGCCATATTTTACATCTGGGTGTGCATTTTACCCGATGTAATAGACTACATTTTACATCGGTTTTTACTACGGCCCGATGTAATATCTTTTCTGGTTTTTAGCATAAATTGACTGTTATTCCAATTTTCCCTATTTTAACCTGTAATTTTTTTTACCTAATTTTCAATATAATATACAAATACCACACACACCAATATAAGATCGCTACTTTGCACATTTTTCCCACAACACTCAGACCATATTTAACTGCACTAAATAGCTAAGATGCATATATATTCGTCAAAATATACAAAAGTATTAATTTAGGATACACAAGTGTACAAAATGATAAGAAAGGTTTACACACATTTTTCTACTATAAAATAACAACACTAAACATAAAGTTATTCTTTATATAACTCAAAGAAACATTTTGCCCAACGGAGTCGCAAATCATACAAATCTTCTTGTGTTAATTCCGTAGGATCATCAAATACCTACAATACGTAAATGTACAATATAGAGTTATTCTTTGAAAATTCTCATTAAGTTGCAAAACGCAAAGTAAATAACAAATTAAATGTATTTTATTACCTGCATCCAAGATCCAGTTATATTTGCAGAGACAATGTCCAACATATTTTTCATCACATAGTATCCACAATCATTAGAGTTATGTTGTTTCCTTGTCTACAAATGAAAAACATAATTATTGAATAATTATCATAAAATTAAATATAGAGAATTATAATTTACATCACACTTACATTGGGCCTATGCCATGTAGCCTTTTTTCTATTGCCATAACTTGCAAATTGATGAACCTCAAAAGCACTAATTCAAAAAAAAACCATTTAAAGCCACATAAAATATGAAATTACTTATCAATATCAATATAAAAGATAAAGTTTCTTTGAAAGATAAACTTACGTCGAAACAATTTTCTTCGTGGGTTTATCAATACCCAGATGAAGTGAACAAAAGACGACCACAATATTGTCTCTTTGACACATGACTATTAATTGCCAATGTTTTCTATACATGTGCATGGAAATACAAAAGTCACATAAAATATCTATGTTATATATCAAAATTAAAAAATAGGAAACAGAATTTCACAAAAATTTACCCATGAATAAGTGGTAGGAGGTGGTCTTCCTTCATTAACTTATCTTGTATGTAATTTCTAACCTTTGTTGCAGAACTCGGCACATCATCATAATGTATACACATAGAAGGGTCCATAAATTCATACACTTCTGATGATGAATTATCAATACATAAACGATGAATATACCTAAATAATTTTAAAATAAACATTAGATTCGAAGTGATGAGATATATATCCTATTAATAGATATTGAAAGTAATAAAAAAAATGTACTTACGTGCACCAAACTTGCAGAATAGACACGTCAAGCCAATGAAAACCCACCAACAACTCTCTGATACACTTAGCTGATATATAAAAATTAATGGCAGATTTACAATGACTTAATTCGATTTCCAAGTGTCTGTCAGCCATTTTCACAACCATGAATAGCAATCTCTGAACATCGTCAACTTCCACACCTTTTGTGCTTCCTATTGCAGCTGAACAACTTCCTTTTCCGCTTCCTTCGACAACTTCCATTTTTTCAATGCATTTTTTATCATTTGTGCTTTGCGATAAACCCATAGACTTAAGTGTCTCCATAAAAGATTGTTGCATTGCCTTACGCTCTTCAGCCAACTTTTGATTAAAATCAACTCTAAGTTGTTCAATTTGTTGAGTTACATCTATATGTTGTCCTTGACGTGAAGACGACCTTCCAAAGTAAGTGCTTTGTTTATGGTGCTTTCCAACACCACGAACACGACCGCCTTTCTCAGATGTTCCAATGGTCGCTGTTAAGATATCGTTACATCCATGTGGAACAAAGACGCCTTTTTCAGCTTCTTCAACTAGAGAGTCCTACAAAATTCAAAAACCACAACTAATTTCAATAGTTTTTATCAATCACAAATATAATGATACTTGAAATAATTTCCAAGTTTTACTTACAATTTTCTCTACAACAGCTTGTGTAGACAATGATGTGTATTCTCCCCCCTTTTTTTGTCGTGTTCTCTTCCATAACTCATGGCGTGACGGTGGAGATGGATTACCATTATCATCTAATGTAGAATCATCTCTCGATGATTTCTTTTCATTTTTAATTGTCTCCTCAAGCATGTGATACCCTCCACGAGATAATACATGTGGGTATACATTCTTAGCCATATTTTCCCTACCTTTTCGACTTTTTTCCTATTAATTATAAAATCATAAAGTTATCACTAAACATAATAAAAATATTTTTCAAAAAAATCAAATATAACTCCTACTAACCTTAAATTCGGGGGTATCTCGAGACTTAAAAAACTCTTCCCATACTTCTTTTTTAATATATGGATACCTGACATGTGCAAGAGCGAGATCTTTTTTGGGATTATTAACATATTCGTCTGTGAGTTGTGTCTTAAAACCTCTCCATCTCTCTCCCGCATATTTAATCCATTCCTTCTTCAATGGATCCTTGATTTTACCATCCTTGTCTTTAACGCACCAATCTGGAATAGTGAAATGAGCCTACACATGCAATATATGGCATATGTTGTTAGTATATATGTGATTATAAAATATAATAAAGTGTTGAATTTAAAATACCGGAACATCAACCCATATAGCGTCTTTTATCACATTATCTATGTCTTTCCACTCATCTTTCAAAATACAATATCTCTGCCGAGCAAGATATGCTATATAACTCTTAAAAGTTGCAGCATTTTTACTAACACCAGTACATTCATAGGTTCTTTGATCAAACTCGACCTTTATCTTTTCAGCCGTTTGATGAACTTTGTCAATTTGTTTCATCAAAGTTGGACCTCTAACTCTTTTTTTTATTAGGATTACCAGATGAAGAGGACTTGTCGGTTGAATCAGCCATGTATCTGTTTAAACAAAATAAAAATAATTAGAAATCAAATTAAACACAAGATAAAAACAATTAGACATAAAATTAAGCACAAGATAAAAACGGTTACACATAAAATTAGGCATAAAATAACTTATAAAAAACACCTTACTAGTTCTCCCATATCCCTTCTTCATGATCTATGCGAATAGCATGCACATCATCCTCTACATTTTCTTCAATAAAGGTAGGCACATTTGTTGAGAAAGGAGGAGTTTCTGAAATATCAATATTCTCATCTTGATTTTCATCACTATCATGCACCTTTCCTTGTAGAACAAATGACCACCTTTTATTAGAAGGATCCGTGACATAAAAAACTTGTTTTGCTTGAGATGCCATGATGAAAGGTTCGTCCGCATAAGCTAACTTGCTAAGATCAACTAGTGTAACTCCAAATTCATAAATTCTTACACCACTATTGATATCAACCCATTTGCATTTAAATACAGGAACTTTAAACACAACATAATCAACTTCCCAAATATCTTCAATCACCCCAAAGTAGGGTGTAGATGCCATAACCGGGTTTTTATCTTTATCACTAGAGAAGTGCATGGACTCGGCCACAATCATAACCCCACTATTTTGCATGGTACTATGGTCATCCTTTGACTTTGTATAAAAGGAAGTTTTATTAATATCATATCCACTCCAAGTTATTATGTTACATTCAGGCTCATAGGACAACCACTTAATTGTTTTTGAAGCACTATCATCACCAGTAATTTTTTCTTTAAACCACTCAGAGAAACTTTTATTGTGCTCTTTTAACAACCCTCTTTCATTCATCTTGGGGTACTTTTTTCTTTATGATGCTTTTGTGAGCAGATAAGTAAGGTTGAACTTCATCCGTGTTATTCAATATATACAAATGCGCTTGAACAACCACATCAATACTTAAGCTCTTGATCTTTAAACCTTGTGTACCCACACCCTTACATCTTCCATCATGACGAGACTTGGGAACCCCTACAGCATTCACTTCCGACAAATAGTTAGAACAAAATTCAATTGCTTCTTCTACAATGTACCTCTCAATAATCGATGCTTCCGGACTGTGCGGGTTTTTGGTATACCCCTTTAGGATCTTCATGTATCGCTCTATTGGATACATCCACCGTAAAAATATTGGACCACATAATCTAATCTCCCTTACTAGATGAACAATCAAGTGATTCATAATGTCAAAAAATGAAGGAGGAAAAAACATCTCTAATTGACACAAGATAACTGCAGCCTCATTTTCCAAATCTTCTAACTTTAATGGATCAATGGCTTTGCAACAAATTGCATTGAAAAACAGGAACAACCTCGTTATAGTCTTCCTAACATTGTTAGGCAATATCCCACGAATAGCCACTGGTAGTAGTTGTTGCATTAAGACATGACAGACATGAGATTTTAAGCCAACTAATTTGAGATCTTTAACTGATACAAGCCTCTTGACATTTGATGAGTAACCATGCGGCACTTTGATACTTTCTAAACACTCACAAAAACTTGTTTTCTCTTTTTTCGACAAAGTGTAGCAGGCAGGAGGCAAATACGTCTTGTTACCTACATAATGTTATCATCAAGAATTTCAACAAGTAAAGTTATGAACATGCTATTTTAATATCAAAAGGTAAGGATAGCTTAATTTGAACAAATAGTTGGTACATATATATTGTGGAGTTAGCTCTTCTCCTATACCCATCACGCCCAAATCTAGACGAGTATTAATACCATCCTTTGTCTTGCCTTGAATGTTGAGAAGTGTTCCGATTACCCTATCACATACATTTTTCTCCACGTGCATCACATCAATACAATGTCTTACCTCAAGACTAGACCAATATGGAAGATCGAAGAAAACCGACCTCTTTTTCCATATATTTTTCACAATGGGCCACTTTTGGTACTTACCAAAGACAGCAGTAATGCCCTGTTGTCGTTGATAAACTTCCTCTCCAGTTAAGGGCTTTGGAGCAACACCATGCTCTTGTTCCCCATTGAAAGCTTTCCGCAATCTACAATATGGATGATAACGATTTAGAAATTTTCGATGCCCGAGATAAACAGTATTCTTTCCTTTTTCAAGTTGATGGTAACATGTGTCTTTTTCACATATAGGACACGCTTTATGCCCTTTAACTTTATACCCAGACAAATTGCCATATGCCGAAAAATCGTTGATGGTGCAAAACAACATGGCACGCATATTGAACTGTTCACCAGAATGTGCATCGAAAACATCCACCCCTTCCTCCCACAAAACTTTTAAATCATCGATCAGTGGACTTAGATAAACATCTATGTCATTTCCTGGTTGTTTTGGGCCCGAAATCATCATGGATAACATAATATATTTACGTTTCATGCACAACCTAGGAGATAGGTTATAAATCATCAGAAGAATAGGCCAAGAAGAATGGTTAGTATTTAGATTACCAAACGGATTCATTCCATCAGTAGCAAGTCCAAGTCTAAGGTTTCTCGACTCTTTGCCAAAATTTGGAAACAAAGAATCAATTTTCTTCCATTGCAAAGAATCAGCTACATGGTGAATTTTTCCATCACATTTTCTTTCTTCTGCATGCCATCTAAGATTCTCTGCGTCGTCTGCATTAGCGAATAATCTCGAGAAACCTTGAAATGATCGGTAGGTACCATACCACTTTCGCAGGAGGACCCTTTTTGACCTCCTCATCATCACTAGATTCACCATGTCTCTTTTTGTAGCGTGACGCCTTGCACTTCGGACAATGGTTATAGTTTACATACTCTTTTCTGTATAATATGCAATCATTAGGACATGCATGTATCTTTTCATACTCCAAACCCATCGGACACAATATCTTCTTCGCCTCGTAATAACGACTTGGTAGTACGTTACCTTCTGGAAGCATTTGTGTCAACAATTCAAGCAATTCGGTAAAACTTTTATCACTCCACCCGTTAACTGCCTTCAGATTGAACAATTTTAACACGGCTGACAAACGTGTAAAATTTGTGCATCTCGGGTACAAAGGTGTATCCTTGTCATTCCATAAACTATGATACGCATGTGCCCTCTTAAACGAATCTTGTCCAATATCACGCATCATGTCTTCCAGACGATCATCCATTTCTACACTAACATTATCTCTTTGGGACACATTTGAATTTGCTACCACTTCACCGTGCCATATCCATTGTGTATAACTTTGACAAATCCCTTCACAAATTAGATGATCCATGATTTCTTTCTTACGAAGCTTTGGTT
The DNA here is from genome assembly GCF_029867415.1 of Vicia villosa. Classification (NCBI taxonomy): domain Eukaryota; kingdom Viridiplantae; phylum Streptophyta; class Magnoliopsida; order Fabales; family Fabaceae; genus Vicia; species Vicia villosa. The sequence goes on from NW_026705040.1 coordinate 184,314, forward strand.
CTCTATTTGCACAACGAACACATGGACAGAGAAAAAGTGTAGGGTGACTATCTTCAGCATTACTTTTAAGAGGAGGAAGATCTTTATTAGCATTACTTTCAGCAAACTCTAGAAATTCCATCACTCCATGTTCGTACTCATCACTTAATCAATTAGCTCTCATCCAACTACGATCCATGCCTACAACGTAAACTTAAGAACAACTCAACCATTGATGAAATTTGTATGAACTCATTTTGTAATATATATATATATATATATATATATATATATATATATATATATATATATATATATATATATATATATATATATATATATATATATTACAAAATGAGTTCATAATATCATATATATCCAAAGATTAACGTCAAAATGAGCTTTCATATAACGTTAATTTTAATGTAATTCAATGACATAGTAAATCATTATAGATTAAGCTCAAACTTTATAGGTATGATCTATATGATATTATGTTTCAATCCAACGGTTGAATTTAAAAAATATTAATTCGAGATGTAGTTATTGAACGAGTGTAACTCGTGGTGTAACTCTTCGGGTGTAATTTGATCCCTCCTCATATATATATATATATATATATATATATATATATATATATATATATATATATATATATATATATATATATATATATATATATATATATATATATATATATATATATATTACAATATATATCAAACGAGTATAAAGTCAATCTATACCAACTGCACGGAGATGCCGAGATCGCGAGTTGCGCTGCTTCGCGGAGATGCCGGATTTGAACTAAATTTACAATGTTAGTTCAAATGAGTTCAATTCTAAGAAAATTAGAATCATCAAATTTCAATGGCAAGACTATAACTCAGCCATAGATTTTGAAATGAATCCATCAATTGAATTTCCACCAATTGAATCATGCGAAGATGCAATAACTTTGGCAAGTCATATATGTAGTATGATCCTAATCAATTATCTCATCAAATTAAATACCTATAAACGGTCATATGTGTATTATATAATAATAAAAAGTTAGTCCAAAATTAAATACCTATAAACAGTCATAGATGCATAAAAAATTGTAAATATGCAAAGAATGTTTCCTACTCCATTCAAAGAAATTATGCTAAAAAAATATCATCAACATCTCTTGAATTAATTAAGTTACATGGCATCAATTCAATTGATTCAAATTGACATCAATTATCATGGTAATCCTAGAAAACTCACACACATAACAATTATCATCAACAAATGACACGTCATCTTTTAAATTACCATTTAAATCAACAACAAACTAATCAATTAATTCAAGCAACCTAATGTCTCATTCAACTTCAACATTACAAACAAATATCACCATCATCTTCAAAACTTAAATCAACACTTAAATTAACACAAATCAACATGGTGAGTCATTAAGATTTCAACCCCATTCAACCTTTATAAAAACAATTATTTAGAGTTCCAAGAGTTAAAATCAAATATACATACTCAAAACTCAAAGCAACAACTTACATAAATAGCTATGAGTTCTTCAAGTAGCTCCTTCAAGTGGCGCAAAGGCTGTCGAATAAAGGAATTTTGTACATATCTCATTAAACATTCTATTTGTACATATCTAATTAATTTTTATTTAAAGAATAGATTTCTATAGTTTAGACCTAAATTAGAGAAACTTTGACTACACAAATAAGAACTTTGGACAAGGATAGACCAATTTAAGATTATTCCAACAAAACATCATAAAAGAAAATCACAAAGATAAATGGTTTACCTTAAGACTTATCCTTAGTAAATTGATAGATGTTTCTATTAAGCATTTTTCTGCCTCATTTCGGCATATCAAAACCTATAACAACAACAAAACATATTTTCCAATTAAACATCAATGAGAAAAATAATAATTTCCTTACACTACTAGAAATACACGATTTACCTGCGGAAAATATTCCGCAGATATACCTGCGGATTTTCCTGGGACATTATTAAATTAAATAAATTTTGCTGCGGATCAGAAGTTGGTAGAGAATTCCGCAGATATATTTTGCTGCGGAATATATAATAATTCAAGCAAAACATCTCACAACAATACAAAATTCGCAGGAAATTTTCCTGCGGATTTTGCTGCGGAAATTTGCTAAAGTAAAATCAAACTGTAATAAAATATCCGCAGGTAATTCCGCAGGAAATCTTTCTGCGGATTTTGCTGCGGATTTATTTGTAGTTTTTTAAAATTATTTTATTAATTTACAAAATAATATAAAATATTTGTCTTGTAACATAAAAACTATTTTTTGCAACAAAAAAAAACTAATAGATTTTGTTATTCTTTTTCAAAAAAGCTTAATGATTTAAATATTTTCTAAGAATAATGTTATAATATTTTTTTTTAAAAAAGTTATAATCATACATTATATGTTGTTTAGTTATGATTCAAAGTTGAAGATTTTTAAATATGTAAGGATAGTTTCAAATTAATTTACACTATAAGTGTATCATCTTGTTTTTTTAAGTCTCATTTAAAACATAATTTTATATATATATATATATATATATATATATATATATATATATATATATATATATATATATATATATATATATATATTATAATCATTGATATTTATAAAATTAGATTGAAATTTTTAATCTTTAATTTTTGAATTTTATTCATTACTTTTATAGTGTTTTTTAATTAATTTTTAATTTTAATGTTATTTTTTTTAATAACAAATTAAAAATATACAAATTATGATATATATATATATATATATATATATATATATATATATATATATATATATATATATATATATATATATATATATATATATATATATATATATTATAGAATACCAAAATTAATTTTTCAATTAATAATAAACAAATTAAGATAAAATCATTTAAATCTATTTTATTATAATAAAATAATAAATATATTAGTTTTACTTAATAATTTTTTTTAGTTTTGTAAATATTAAAAATATATAGTTATATATAATATAATTTAGTGTATTTCAATAATAAATATAAAGTTTGAAAAAATAAAATTAAAAAAAGTAAATAGAAAGGAAGATTAGGATACTTATGCTTTGACCTAAATATGCAAAAACGCTTCTTCGGTGAAAGCAAACGACTTATTTAGAAACGCTTCTTCGGAGAAGTACTTTTCTTCACGCGCATTGGCTCAAGCTTTCTCTCGGTTTCTCTTGTGCGACACTCTCTCAAACTCATGCTCTCTCCCTCTCAATTCTTACACAACAACAACAATTACGACACAGATTCTCTTGGTCTCGAATTGGTGGGATTTGGATTTCAAAACTGATTCGAATTGTTATGGAATCAGGATTCGATTCGCGTTGGTGTTCTGAAAATGCAGCTTTCGATCTTGCTCACAAGGTATTCGATAAAATGCCTCACCGAAATTTTTTCCTCTTTTTGCTTTTATTTTACTTTTGATTTGTTGCTGTTGTGTTTCTTAGTCGCTATTGATGATTGTGCTCAGGTTGATTTGCATATTAGCATAGAATTATCGTCGTTATTACCGTTTCGTGCTATTGCCAATGAGAAGTAATTAGTGTTCATTATGCGTGACAAATATAGTGTTTCTTTCCAGTTCTATTTAAGACTTGCATGTTGTCTATACATGTGGTATTTGTGTTAGAAGTTAGAACAGGGTAATTGTAAAAGAAAATCTAAAGCAATGGGCCAATTCTTCCTTTTTAAGTATACGCATAACCTTGGATACAAAAATGAAAATTGGAATATATTAAACATAAGCATGTTATTTTGGGACTTCTGAAACATTTGAAGATGCGTTCATTGAGAAGGCTTCTGAAAGATAATGGCGAAGCTGATACTGACGTGATTAGAAAGTAAGGCTTTCTCTCCTTTGTGCTTTGACTTAAGAGTTAAGACATGTTACTTTTAATGGTTTTCGTTGTCATTGACTTGATTGCATATAAAGGTTATTTGCAACAATTGATGAAAATAAAGATGGACATCTTACTCATGGTGAAATGACAGCACTGGTTGTTGGAATTCAGTTCGAGGAAATTGACCTGGACCATGACGACGCTGTGACAAGAATAATGGCAGATTTTGATACTTCTCATAATCAACTTATTGACGAAGCAGAGTTTGTTAACGGAGTCTCCAGATGGCTCCAAGGAGCCAGGCGTTCTAAAGTTCAAGGCGGTGATGCTGGTGCCCACACTGTGAAGTTTTTAAGTGATTTTCACTTCGTAAGTCGTGCTTTGCTCAGCTTCATAAACTTGTCGTATTTCCTTTTTAGTACACAAGTATGACAAGGGTTTTATGCACAGGAAACAAAGAGGGAACATGATCTTCTGGATGTGGGTCAGGGTGAAGAAGCCACTGAAGAAGTTAAGAATGCTAGATGGGTTTCCATCAAAGCAGGCCTGCTGCTGCTACTCGATGCCCTTATCGCTGCTGCATTTGCCGATCCTCTGGTTGGAGCCAGCTGGCACCATCATGGTTTGATTTCCACCATATTTATTAATTCTCTACTCTAGCTCAATATCTGGAATATTCATTTTGATAACTTTGTGACACACACTATCCACATGGGCTACTTCCAGCATGGAGGAGATTGTTTCAACAGGACCTGGCATTCGTTTCCTCCAACTCTATGTGGGTACATTGTCTTCATTAGTTTATTTTCTATACTGTGTGTGTCACTTGTCTCCTTCTCAAAACACAAAACATTCAAACAACTGCTAAATGGATTCTCTAACTTTTCAATTATTAGTGTTATAATTAAATATTTTTATGTTATTTTATTCTCTCAGCTGTTTACAGACCGAAATATGGTTACTCAGCTTGTGAGAAGAGCTGAAAATGCTGGTTTCAAGGCAATTGTTCTTACTGCAGACTCTCCGGTCATTGGTCGTAGAGAGGCTGACATAAAAAATAGGTTGACAATCATTGCAAAATTTCTTTTAAATTGATTAGTCTTATATTCAAAAAATAGTTGTAATATGACTAATTAATAATCTAACTAACAAGTTCTTATCAAGGAATTATTAGTACCTTACAAAAGTTAGGAAAATTTATGTTAGAGTGCCATATTAAAATTGGTTCCTTGCATATATACAAATATTTAATAGACAATTCTAAATCCCAAACTGTTGCTTGCTTGCTTGTTGTTATAGGATTGGATGTTAGCGAATAATCTAATTTGTGTTCATATTCATGAGAGTGTAAACTTCTAAACTGAATTTCATTTTTTGTATTATTTTGATTGGGTCAAGTATTTTGTGCGTATATATTATTAGCTTTAGTCAATGACAGAGATATAAAATACTATGAAACACATAGAAAACTATCAAGAATTGACATAATTTTGGAAGTGTTTTCCCTTAAATTAATATTAATGTCAATTTCATATTTATTTCACAAAGGAGCCTGCATACAGCTGGTTTCTCTTGCTCTTATATTGTCTAATACCATTAGACTGCAATTATTAAGACAGAAAATATTATTAAAACTTATAAGCCGTCTCGTTTGAAAACAAGCCTGTCTATGGGCTTTTATTGATGTACTAAACCAGGAGCCTTGTGCTTGAAAGTGTTGAGACTTTGGAAAATTGACTCAGCTTACCAATGGTCTTATATCAAATAATCTGTGTATGGTTTGTATTGCAGGTGTCTTGCTGCATTTACTTCTGAATTCTGATATAATATTTCTTCAAGTAAGTATGAATCCCCATCATCGAAGGGGTTTAAAGATGAGTACCTTGAGTTTGGACCACTCGTAAGTATCACAGTCCTTTTGGTTTTACCGACCTGCCTAGTAAATTTTCAAGCTCCGTAGCTTATTAGTATTTGATGTTTCTATTTTTACTTTTTCTTTCAGTATGTGGTTTCACAGACCTTTTAGAGCTGATGACTGGGTGCTATATGTGGCGAGTGTCTTCATTATTTTGGGAAAGTAAACCTGCAACAACAAAATTGTGTGTGGAGTGTTGTAAAGTTGTTAATACCATGAACCAAATTTGTTCTACAGATCTTTAGTCCTACTGCCTATAATGCGCGCATCTTTGTTACAGGCCATATGTTCAATCAGAAAGGAGAGGTAAAGGATTGCAGCATTTCATCTATCACCTCTATTTCCATATCATTTCCTTGGTTCAGCTTGTCAAAGATTTTCCATTGTTGAATTGCAGCTTCTCGTTTCATTGGTTCAAGAAGGCCTGACGTGGAAGCAAATTCACAAATGAAGATGGCGTCGATGAATTAGATGAACAAGACCTTAGTAATAAATTCTGATTTGTACTTGGTGTATCTTTTTAATTTCGGTGGACAAATGAATATTAGTAGCTTGGTTGTTTGAGTCATTTGTAGTAATGTGACTATCTAAGTACTTGTTACTAACTTGGTAGCATTTTTTTTATAGTAACAAGTTGTGATATGACTTTGAATTTTTCTTTAAATTCCTAGTATTTTAAATTAAATTTTAATTTTTATATTATGGTTATTTTAGTATACAATTAATAATAATTCAGAAAAAAATAAATTTAGGTTTAAATTTCCTGCGGATTTACCTGCAGATTATTTCCTGCGGACTTAGCTGCGGAATTTCCTGCCGATATTATTACCGACGAAGGTTTTAGCTGGGGACAAGAAACCGCAGGAAAATCCACAGGTAACGTGTTTCCTGCGGAAATTTAGCTAAAATCCGCAGGAAATTCCGCAGGAAATTCCGCAGGAAATTCGAGTATTTCTAGTAGTGTTAAAGCTATGTCATTTAGAAAGGTATAGCAAAAGAAGGAATTGTTAGGACAAAACATCAGCTAACTTAGAAAAAAAATTTAAAAAAAGTGAAACAAACATATTAACATGGTTTTCTATTTCCCAGATTCTTACATGTAGCAGCAATGTTACTTCTTACTTCTTTTATGGCGGCACTTCAATATGGAAAATAAAGAAAAACAAACATATTAACATCAAAATAAACTCCAAAACTAAAAAGATGAAAACATTAACACTAAAAAAATCACGTATAAGAGTCAACTAACCTGCCACCAAAAATCTTGGCCAACCAACCATCAAGAAATTGACGTTGCAGTCAAAGATTGAGCCAAAAAACAACGTCGCGGTCGAAGACGGAGGGAGTTGGCAGACGAACCGGAAAATGGCGGCGTTGCTGTCGCTGGAGGGTGGAGGCACGACGTTCACGAAGACAGAGGAAAATGGGCCGTTCACAGAGACGAAGGGAAAACGAAGACGGAAGGGAAAACGAAGAGGGATGGCGGCTGTAAAATGAAAATATGAGTAATAGGGTTTTGATGAAAAAATATTATTTAGGTAATACTTTTCCAATCGAGTAATTCACTGGGCCGATGTAGAGGCCAGTGTAATGGACTTTTCCCATCGGTTTCGTGTACGGACCGATGTGAAGTGTTTTTATAACAAATTCCATTATATTTACGCTTTTGCCACCGTGTTTTTATTATTCTTCCTATAGTGGACCTTTTACATCAGTGCAAATCTAGACCCGATGTGAAATCCCTAAATCAAATATTTTTTACATCATTGGAAATAAATGTCTGATGTAAAATTCTTTGACAAATATTTTTCACATCATATATCTTGAAACCTGATGTAAAATCCTTTAACTAAATGTCTTATTTTTAGTAGTGAACTATGCGAATGCATGTGGTACCAACATGGCATAAGCCACCATCTCAATTGCCAATAAATAGAGGCAGCAACAAGGCATAAGCCTTCATCTTAATTTTCCAATCCAGGCCATTTTACAAAGCATAAGCCCCCATCATGAAGGCAATGTATGCAACACCATATGCAACAACACGATTATGCAACTACAAGGCATAAGCCTTCAACAAATGCCAACATAGGACATCACTTCTTCGTCATTTATAAAATCACATCGTACAATCACAAAGAACAGTTAGCAAACATGATTCAAAGTCTTTATAAAGCAATTATCCATTCCAATGCAAAAACATAGAATTTCAAGTAAACAATTTTTCATCAAAATTGGTTCCAAAAGCCCTTCAAACAACTCCAGTAAATTCTGGAAAATTCACTAAAATTCTTGATAAATCATTATTGTTCAAGACCCATTTCAATTTTTCAAAAAAATAAAACTTTTTATAACCTAGCCCGCTAATTGAAGTTGTAACGCGCTTAGAGAGGCCTTGGCAGAGACCAAGCCTTCAAAAGTCTCGCTAAGCGAAGCTGGCTTGCTAAGCGGGCCTGCGATTATGCAGAAAAATTCTGCAACTATTCGCTACTGCTACAGCCGCTAATTCCATTAAAATTCCACCTCAGATAGTACGGTTTAATGAAAGAATTATATATTCATATCCCTCTATTCCTATAGCCTCTATTGGGATTCTATAATCGTAATTATACGACATCACTTTCGACACCAAATTTATGGTTACAACACCATTTTTCACGAATCACAGTAATAAATCCAGAATTCATGCAATATAAGCCATACAATACACATAGAACATACAACAACAAGAATCATCATCAAACATACATCAATTTACCAATTTCTTAGAAATTCCTCTTTAAAACCTAAGTTATCAATACAAACCCAAAACCCCCATTCTTACATACAAACCATCATACCCAACCTTATAAGGTTAGAACCCCACCCTTACCTTGGATTGAAGGTTGCTCTACTCTTTCAATGGAATCCTTGCCCTACTCTCTTTGTGCCTCTTCTATTCTTTCTCGTTCTCTGTTTTCATGTTCTCCTATTTTTTTTCCAATTCTCTTTTCCATCTTATTTTAGTTAACCCTTTACTAACTTATAATTTACTCGTGGGCTAAACCAACACACCCCCGCTAATTCTTATGCTAACACAACTTAAGGCCCAACTAATAACTTACTCTTTTATTCTATTATTAATATTATCCACCTATGTATTTAAATAGCATAAATACTAATAGTTCACCAATAAATCACCTTTTAATCAAATAATTCACAAACACATAATTAAATAATTAAATAAAATAAATGGGCATTACAACTCTCCCCCACTTAGAATATTTTCGTCCTCAAAAATTTACTTGATGCAAACATCTCTAGATAGGATTCTCGCATCCTAATTTCTAGTTCCCACATCACATTCTCTCCAGCAGCTCCTCCCTAAACAACCTTTACTAAAGCAAACTCTTTGCCCCTCAGCTTCTTTGCCTCACGATCCTCGATTCGTACAGGTACCGTCTCTACTGTAAGGTTATCTCTTACTTGAATATCATCCATCGGAATCACATGAGAAGGATTAGAAATATACTTTCGGAGTTGCTAAACATGAAACACATCATGCAAATTCGAAAGATTAGATGGCAACCCCACTCTATAAGCAACAGCTCCCACTTTGTCAGAAATCTGATATGGACCGATAAACCGAGGCGTCAGCTTCCTCGAATTCAAAGCACGACCCACACCTGTCACCGGAGTCACTCTAAAAATTACATGATCTCCCGCTTGAAATTCAATATCTTTCCTCCTCTTATTGTGATAAATTTTTTGTCTGCTCTAGGAAGACTTCATCTTTTCACAGATCAGTTTCACCTTTTCGATAGTCTGTCGAACAATTTCAGGTCCAAGAACTATGCTCTCACCAGATTCATACCAACACAATAGAGTCCTACATCTCTGACCGTATAAAGTTTCAAAAGGAGTCATTCCAATACTAGAATGAAAACTATTATTGTACATAAATTCTATCAGTGGAAGGTAAGTATCCCACAAACCTCCCTGTTAAAGAACAGAAGCTCTCAAAAATCCTCTAATGACTGAATAGTCCTCTCCGTCTGACCATCAGTCTACAAATGATACGCCGAACTCAATCTTAGCTTAGAACCTAACGCATCATGCAAACTTTTCCAAAATTCATAAGTAAACCTCGGATCTCTATCCGACACAATACTTGACAGAAAACCATGAAGCTTCACAATCACACAAATATAAATCTCTGCTAACTTCGGTACAGGAAAATTAATATTAACTGGAACAAAATGAGTCGATTTTGTCAACCGATCAACAATCACCTAAATCGCATCATAACCTCTCGGGGTACTAGGTAACCCAGTCACAAAATCCTTCGATATACTATCCCATTTCCATTCCGGAACTTCTAAGAGTTGCATTAATCTTGCAGGTCTCTGATGTTCAACTTTCGACTTCTGACAACTCAAACACGCATACACAAATTGTGCTACATCACGTTTCAACCCAGGCCACCAAAATAACTTCTTCAAATCTTGATACATTTTAGTAGCCCCGGGATGAATACTCAAACTGCTTGATGACCTTCCTCAAAAATCATCTTCTTCACATTGTAATCATCTGGAATTCAAATTCTACCGTAAAACCTCAGCACACCTTGTTCATCCGTCTTAAAGTCACCATCTTCTGATTGATTACCTCCAACCATCACATCTACTAGTTTATGTTGAAGCGGTAAAGCGGCAAGAAAAATGTAATAGGTTTATTATTACCGGGTGATATAGGTTATATCATATCGTAGTCCACAGAGATTGGTAGAGAAAAATTGTCGTCCAATGTTCTCGTATTTTAAGTTTCATGATTGGGTTACGGAAAGTAAAATGCGGGAAAAGTAAATAAAAGTAAATAAACAATCTTAATAGTCTAAGAGAAATAGTTATGGAATTGCACTTCGTTCTTCCCGTCGAATACTTAAATCTGAAGATCAATCGCTCAACACTCACAATATGCATCAAAATCACCAGGCATCATGCGAGACGCCACATCAGCGTCCATTTCTGCAACACCAACGAAAGCTCAACCGTACTATTCATATCAGCGATTTCTCCATCGACAAAAACAACACGGAGGCATTAAACTCGATACCCATTACGATTATTAGCCCCTAATCTATTTCAACAATTCAAAAACTAATAGTTATCATTCCTAATCAAGATCCATGATGTCTATATCTACAACAACACAAATCCGAAGCATTAAAGCAAAAAGATCAAGAACAACAACAATGATACTTTGTAAAGTTAATATATAAACGATCCCAAGATCAACAAATGTACATACATACAAGAGAGGAAAAATATACATACAAAACCCACCATTGGAATGGAACACAGGGAAGAAGGAGATGAACCAGAAACTTTCACCGTGCCAAAGCAATCGAGACAAATCCATAGCCAATCGACAAGATGTAGCACCCAATGGTGTTTCCTAAGCCTATAAACTATAAAAAATGGATCAGAGCCACTCCATGGGGAAATGGATGATAAAAACCCTAAAAAATCTGTTATGAACTATAAATACAAAAACTAAAAAATTGCAGACCGCGCTAAGCGCCAAAAACCGCGCTAAGCACGCCCATATTTATTGATCAAACCACCTTTGCTAATGAGCGCGCTAAGCCCAAAAAACCGCGCTATGCCCCAAAAAACCGCGCTAAGCGCCCTACATTCTGCCATACCAAGCTCTTTTATCTCCCAGACCGCGCTAAGCACCAAAAAGCTCGCTAAGCTCCCTCAACAGAACAACAAATTTTTATTTCTTCAAAACGCGTTCGCAGCTATGTCTTGACACTTTATTCCTCAAAGCTCCGAATACGCAGAAATACCTACAAAAAGACAAAAAAACTATCAAACGATATATATTTACACGAAAACATAACAAAACACAAACGATACAAATATACACAAAATAAGGAATTATTCAAACGGTATTAATAAAAAGTCTCGATAAGTGCCACTATTTACATACACAAAATAACTACATTTTGGCACTTATCATTTTCACATCCAACTTCTGAGATTCTTTAATTCTAGTTAAGAAATCAATATTAATCTTCAACATTCCCAACATAACACTTTGCGGTGTCCTCTTGAAAACCAAACTCAAGTCTCTGAACTGCTCAATTAATTCCAATTCCATAACCATCATTGTTGACATATGCAACGCTTTCCGACTCAAAGCATCGGCTACAACATTTGATTTACCCTGATGATAATTCAAGTCAAAGTCATAGTCTTTTAATAATTCTAACCACCTGCATTGCCTCATATTCAACTCCTTCTGATCAAACAAATATTTCAAACTCTTATGATCAATGAATACTTCAAATCTAGAACCATAAAGATAATGTCTCCAAATTTTCAACACGAATACCATTGCGGCTAATTTGAAATCATGCGTAAGATAATTCCTTTCATGAATCCTTAATTGTCTTGACGCATAAGTTACCACCTTATCATCTTGCATAAGTACACATTCTAAACCCAATTTAGAAGCTTCACAATACATAACAAAGATTCTCCAGGATTAGGTAATATCAATATTAGAGACGTCGTCAATCTCTTTTTCAGCTCGATAAAACTTTCCTCACACTGAACATCCCACACAAATGCTTTACCTTTGTAAGTCAACTAATGTAAGGAAGTGATAACTTAGAAAAGTCTTCGATAAATCTCCTATAATAACCAACCAAGTCCAAAAATAACCTAATCTTTGTGACCGACTTCGGAGTCTCCCATTGCAACACTGCATCTATTTTGGATGAATCCACAACAATACCATCACCTGAAATGACATGATCGAGAAAACTAATCTTCTCTAACCAAAATTCGAATTTGGAAAACTTTGCATACACTTGATTCTCTTTGAACACTTGAAGTATAATTTGCAAATGCTTAACATGTTCTTCTTCTAACTTGGAGTAAATCAAAATATCATCAATGAATACCACCACAGAGTGATCTAAATAAGTATGGAAGATTTGGTTCATATATTCCATAAATACTCCTGGCGCGTTAGTAACACCGAAAGGCATCACCGAATACTCATAATGTCCGTATCGAGTTCTTTAAGTCGTCTTCTGAATATCTTCATCTTAAAATTTAATCTGGTGATAACCCGATCTCAAGCCAATCTTGCTAAACACACGTGCCTCCACCAATTGATCCATCAAGTTATCTATTCTCGAAAGTGGATACTTATTCTTGATTGTTACTTTATTCAATTGCCTATAATCAACACATATCCTCATACTTCCATCTTTCTTCTTCACTAGCAAGACTAGAGCTCCCCACGGCGATACACTTGGTCTCACAAACTTCTTCTCAAGTAAATCCTCCAATTGCTTCTTCAGCTCTGCTAACTCAGATGGTGACATCATGTATGGTGCCATGGAAACAAGTCTGGTACTAGGGACAAGATCAATAGAAAATTCAACTTCTCTTTATGGTCGTACATCAGTAATCTCATCAGGAAAAACTTTAGGAAATTCTCGTACCACCTCCAACTCATCAATCGTGGCATGGTTCTCTACCGATAATGATGCCATCAAGGAAAACATCTGAGCTTCATCTTGCATCAATTTCCGCAATTTTTTAGTAGAAAACAAACCAGTTTCCTCTTCCTCATAAGGAGTAGAAAACCGCACAGACTTGTTATAACAATTAATATGAAGATAGTTATATTCCAATCAGTTCAAACCCAAGATTACATACAATCCACTTAATGGCAAACGAATCAAATCAACAACAAAGTCTTTGACAAAGATCGACAATGGACACTTCAAACACACTAGAGAAGAAGTGATCGATCCCTTAGCTGGAATATCGATGACCATCTCTCCATTCATGGAAGAGAGCACATGACACAATTTTTCCACACAATCAGCAACAATAAAACAATGTGTAGCACCAGTATCATTAATAGTAATTAAAGAAGTACTATTAAAGAAACATGTATCTCAGATTTGTATGTCCTCAGCAGCTGTCTGGATACCTACTAAAGCAAACACCTTCCCACCAGCTTGTGCCTTTTTCAGTTTCTGACACTAACTACCAATATGCCCTTCTTCACCACAGTTGAAGCAAATCACCTCCTTATGCTTACAATCATTTACTGTATGCCCAACTTTACCACAACAGAAACACCTTTTTACCTCTGCAGTACATGCATTACACTTGTAACCAGGTTTCCCACATTTGAAACACATCACACCAGTAGGAGCGTCTCCCCTACTAGTCATCTGGCCATCGGCAACTTTCTATTTAACCTTACCAGTTGGAGCATCATAAGGTTTCCCACGGTTCTGTTGGTGCTCACCTCTCTTCTCATTTATAATCTTATAATGAGCATTATTGTCCTCTTCATAAATTCTGCAATTATCCACCAAATTCAGAAAATTATGAATCTTTTGGTATCCAATCGCCTTCTTGATCTCAGGACGCAACCCGTTCTCAAATTTGATGCACTTCGAAAACTCAGCAGTTGCCTCATTATAGTGAGGATATAACTTTACCAGTTCCACGAACTTCGTAGCATAACCTGTAACCGACAAATTTCCCTACTTCAACTCAAGGAATTCAGTTTCCTTCTTTCCGCAGACATCCTTGGGGTAGTACTTCCTCATAAACTCCTTATTGAATATAGACCAAGTGATAACTTTCAACCTCTGACGAGTCTATAGCCACCAGTTATCAGCTTCGACTGCCAGCATATAAGTACCATAACGCACCTTATGCGCTGTAGTGCAGTTCATAACTCGGAAAATCCTTTCTATCTCCTTGAGCCAAGCCAACGCTCCGTCAGGATCATACTTTCCCTTGAAGGTAGGAGGATTCTCCCTCTTAAAAGTCTCCAAACTACGGGATTCATCATGCGCACCAGCCTTAGACTGCTTCTGCATAGCCTGAGCCATCGCTTTTAAGGCAGCAACAATCACATCATCGTTTTTTCCAGCCATCTTTTGCTTTACACCATACAACAACCAACAGTTACAAACTAAAATGATAATACTCGATTTTCAAACGACACTACTGAGTCGACAACATGGTCGGATGGATCGACCCGCTTTGATACCACTAATGTAACCCCCTAATTTACCCCGTCGAATATTAATAAAATCCGAGTAATAAAATTCCATTCAACACAAATCAGGATGACACATTTCTTCATAACTTAATTATTTGCTCGCGAGTAATAATAACAAATACATAAGACATTTAAGTCAGAAACATCTTTTATTACGCAGCGGAATTATTCATAATTCAAAACAATCTTTATTACGCAGCGGAATTATTCATAATTCAAAAAAAAGTCAACATAGAAACTTAGTTCAACAATATACAACATCAACATTTAAAATTACTTCAACAATCATATAAAATCCAACAACACAAAAAATAGCATTCATCCCCCTCTAGTGTTACGTATCAAATCAACGTCACTGTCTCGAACTACGGAAGGTAACTATCCTTCACTCCTGCTCACTTGCACGTTACCAACATAGGGGTAACATTCAAATAGAAAGGTTGAGATATCATAACAATATAAAGAAGCGTATGATAACGAGTATATGAAGAATAAAGTCATACACAATTCACCACTCCACTAAGCATCAATATCGTTAATCAACAAGTATTATACCAATATTCAACTACTACAACTCATCATCACATCATTAATCATACAAAGATTCATCATCAAACAGCTCATCATTATTCATTCATATGTAAAATGCAATGAACCAACAACTATACCAATGCATGTGGTACCAGCAAGGCATAAGCCCCCATCTCAATTTCCAATAAATAGAGTCAGCAACAAGGCATAAACCTTCATCTTAATTTGCCAATCCAAGCCATCTTACAGAGCATAAACCCCCATCATGAATGCAATGTATGCGACACAACATGCAACAACACGATTATGCAACTACAAGGCATTAAGCCTTCAACAAATTCCAACATACGCCATCACTTCTTTATCATTCACAAAACCACATCGTACAATCACAAACAACCGTTAGCAAACAAGATTCAAAGTATTTATCAAGCAACTCTCCATTCAAATGCAAAAACATATAATTTCAAGTAAACGATTTTTCATCAAAATTGGTTCCAAAAGCCCTTAAAACGACTCTAGTAAATTCTAGAAAATTCACTAAAATTCTTGATGAATCACTATTGTTCAAGACCCAATTTAGTTTTTCAAAAAATAAATTTTTTTATAACCTATCTCGTTAAGCGAAGTTGTAGCGCGTTTAGAGAGGCCTTGGCGGAGACCAAGCCTTCAAAAATCTTGCTAACCGAAGTTGGCTCGCTAAGAAGACCTACGATTATGCAGAATAATTCTGCAACTGTTTGCTACTGCTACATCCGATAATTCCATTAAAATTCCACCTTACACCGTCTGGTTCTACGAAAGAATTATATATTCATGTCTATCTATAGCGACCGGCTTTAAATTTTAAGTTAAATAACCTAAATAACAGAGTCGCCACCTATATTTATTCTATCCTAAGGATAAGGGAAAAACGGGAGAAAACCTAAATAAAGAAATTCTAGGTAAGTCGAGAAAGTAGGATTAAGGGAAGGTGTTAGGCACCCTTAATCCTTCCTTAAGGTTTTTTATGTCTCTCGGGATGGGTAAGGTTTATGGTAAATAGTTTGTGGTTAAATAGTAGGGTAAAGAATAAAATCTTAAACCTACAGACGAATTATATTTTAGGGAAAGGGGACTCGTTCTGGTTGCCCAGATGCCTACGTACCTCCTTAATGGAGGATCAGAGTCAACGTAGTTCGTAGTTATAGGTTGGTGTTTTTTATGAGGTTGTAAACCATTATTTGTATGTTGAGTGTGTTTTAGACGTAGTTTCGTAGTTATAGGTAAAAACAATATTGTGTACAACCCCTATTTTTTATATTTTTTGTAATTAATCAGTTAATAAAGAATTTTAATTGAATTATAATAGTTGTATTTTGAATTTTTATATTATGTTTTAGATATTTGATCGGTGCGACATAGAGAGTCGACCAATTCGAAGATGAGATAAAATAAATATTCATCTCATCATTTATTCATTAAAGTGTTAAAATTAGATTGACTCGCGTAAGAGAATAATCGTTTTGACATAGTGTGCGCTAAGTCTTTGATTAATCAAACGAATAGAATTTTATATTCACCCGTTTAATCCGTACCTATAAAAAAGGTTGGATTTATTAATTGTATATTTTGAATAATTTGATTGGTACGACATTAGTAGTCGACCAATTCGAAGACGTAGTAAAATTATCATTTACTCGTCGTATTATTCGTAGAAGGTTGGATTAATTTGATTAAAAAAAATATTTGAATTTATGTATTTTATCTTAATGATTTATTTAAGAGCGAACAATCAGATTAATTTAGTCAGAAAAAAATTTAATATATACTAATGAATATTTTCTTAATAAATAACCTAATAATAATTAAAATTGGGAATTTCTTTCTTCACCTCCCTATGGGGCTGACCTCCAGCGAAAACCCCTAAATACCCCTACTTCGGAAATACATTTCCGAAATAATTTTTTTTCCAAATTTTCTCAGAATTCGGAAATGCATTTCCGAAAACCCATTTTTTGGGATTTCGGAAATACACTTCGGAAAAAACGCAGAAGTTTTGAAGTATAGAATTATTTTGAAATGGTGGTTTAAAATTAAGATCTTCAAAGATTTATACTATTTATTAGTTAATAAATTGACAATAATGTTTCTTATAAAAAATATATCGATTTTAATTATAGGGAACAACTATTTCAAATTTTGGACCGATCAAATAAAACATCTGATAAATGGAATATTTTAGAATAAAAAAAGATATTTTAATAATTTTGGAAATTTTTTATATTGAATTAATAATGATACACAAAATTAGAATGAATTTATTATATTAGAATGACCCAAAAACTGTCATATTCAGTTCATTTTATTTCTATCAATTAATAATTTTTTTCATTTTGATGCTTTGTTTCTTTATTCTTTTGAATCTATCAACTATTATTTTTAGTATATTAAAAAAATTATAAATTTTGATTCCTCTAAATTATTTGCTACTATTTTAATTAAAAGTTTTTTTTGCAAAGTTTCACGTGGTGCAATTGTGTATTTCAAATGATTTTTTTATGACATTTCATCAATACAAATTTAAATTATTATTAGTTTAATAATTTTCCTATTTAAATTTTAAATTTTATTAATTTATTTATAAATTTGAGTTAAGCTTTAATTGTTAAAATTACAATTTTAATTGAATTTTTTAATAAATTTTATTAGTTTTAGATATTTTATAATTAACGTGATAAATTTTAATTAAAGTTAAAATTATATTTTGTAAATAACTATTAAACTATTTGTATTTATAATTTAGCTATTTAATACTTAACGTAATAATTTTTAGATAATCTCAATAGTTTAGTTAAATAGTTACAATTTTATAAATAATTTATTTAATAATTCAACTATTTACTTTTTAAATAGTTAATAATAGTTAAAAAATAAATTAATAAATATTAAAGTTATAAATAATTAAATTAGTAAAATAATAATATTTTAAAGTTTTATCAATGGTATATAAAATACTCACGATACTTGTATATTCAGTATATTAAAATATATATAAATTTTTTGATTAATTTATATGTTCTAATGATTATTTAATGACATATCATTGATAAAATATATATTAAAAAAATAAATGAAGATTAAAAAATAAAGAATTAAATTAAGAAAATAATAATATTTTAAAGTTTTATCAAAATGAAAAGAATTAATATTTAACAAGAAAAGATTGAATAATTATTTTTACTAATTTAAAGTATTATGTATAGAATTAAAGTACCAAAATTAAAAGAATTAGTAATTGGCAGACATAAATATAATTAAATACAACTTTTTATATTTTTAAAGAACACTTAATCTAATATTGGAAGTTAATCAATTAATTCTATTAGGCAATTATATAATCAATTATTTTTAATCTAATCTTGGTAATTATATAATTTTAATTAATACAATTGATTCACCTTGATTTTTGTTTTCTGTATCAGACAATATTTCGGAAGTGTAACCGAAATATTCCAGGGGAGGTGAATTCGGAAGTGTACTTCCAAAATATTCCAGGGGAGGTGAATTCGGAAGTGTACTTCCAAAATATTCCAGGGGAGGTGAATTCGGAAGTGCATCTCCGAATTCACCTTTTTTTTGAAAAAAAAGAGTGTTTTCGGAAATACATCTCCGAAAACACCTTTTTTTTCATAAAAATAAAGTGCTTTCGGAAGTGCACTTCCGAAATCAATCTTTTTTCAAAATAAAAGTGGTTTCGGAAATGCATTTATGAAATATAAGGGCGTTTTGGGATTTTCGCCGGAGGTGACCAAGAAGGTTGGGAGGTTGATAAAGAAATTTCCTTAAAATTATCAATAAATAAATTGATTAATCTTGACTAAAAATATCAATTAAACTAAATGTTAGAACAAGATTTGTTCTGATCAATTATCTTAGTTTTGATGATAACAATAATATGAATTTTGCTTAAGATAATATGGTACTCTAATCCAATGCAATTTCCCTTTCAGGAAATATATAAAGAGTACGCATAATTCAGCGCTCAGAAGCTTTGTCTCAAGGGTTCAGCATGCAACATCAGAACATGGTCTGGCAAGACATCAGAAGATGGTCGAAGCAGAATCAGAACATGGGTCTATGGAAGCATCAGAAGAACATGAGATCAGAAGCACTGAAGCTCAGAAGATGGTATCACGCTCAGAAGCACTTCAAGGTCAGAAGATCAGAAGATGCTATGCACCAAGCTGTTTGACTCTGATGATATTCAAACGTTGTATTCACAAACATCAGATCAGAAGAAAGTACAAGTGGCAAGCTACGCTGACTGACAAAAGGAACGTTAAAAGCTATTAAAGGCTACGTCAGTAGACACAGCGTGAACAAGGCTCGAGGTAGTTGACAAAAGCGTATAACATTAAATGCGATGCTGTACGGAACACGCAAAGCATTAAATGCTCTCAACGGTCATCTTCTCAACGCCTATAAATATGAAGTTCTGATGAGAAGCAAGGTTAACGATTCTGCATCAAAACAACTAATATCAAACTTGCTGAAACGCTGTTCAAATCTAAACTCAGAATCTTCATCTTCATCAAAGCTCACTACATTGCTTTTGTAATATATTAGTGAGATTAAGCTTAAACGATTAAGAGAAATATCACAGTTGTGATTATCGCTTTTAAGAAGCATTTGTAATACTCTTAGAATTACATTAAGTTGTAAGGAACTAGAGTGATCGTGTTGATCAGAATACTCTAGGAAGTCTTAGGAGTGAACTAAGCAAGTTGTAACTAGAGTGATCGTGTTGATCAGTAGACTCTAGAAAAGTCTTAGAGGGTATCTAAGCAGTTGTTCCTGGAGTGATCAGTGTGTGATCAGAAGACTCTGGAAGACTTAGTTGCGGACTAAGTGGAAAACCATTGTAATCCGTGCGATTAGTGGATTAAATCCTCAGTTGAGGTAAATCATCTCTGCGGGGGTGGACTGGAGTAGTTTAGTTAACAACGAACCAGGATAAAAATAACTGTGCAATTTATTTTTATCTGTCAAGTTTTTTTAAAGCTACACTTATTCAAACCCCCCCTTTCTAAGTGTTTTTCTATCCTTCAATTGGTATCAGAGCGCCGGTTCTAAGGTGCAAGCACTTAACCGTGTTTAGAAAAGATTCAGGAAGAGAAAAACGCTTCAGTAAAAGATGGTTGATGAAAGTGAAAAGACTACACCTACACCTGCATCTACATCTGGCTCTGCTGAGCAATACAACGGTAACAATGGTTATACTAGACCGCCGGTATTTAATGGTGAAAACTTTGAATACTGGAAAGATAAACTGGAAAGTTACTTTCTGGGTCTAGATGGTGATCTATGGGATCTTCTGATGGATGGTTACAAACATCCTGTAAATGCCAGAGGCGTAAAGCTGACAAGGCAAGAAATGGATGATGATCAGAAAAAGCTTTTCAGGAATCATCATAAATGCAGAACTGTTTTGCTGAATGCTATCTCTCATGCTGAGTATGAGAAGATATCTAACAGGGAAACGGCCTATGACATATATGAGTCCTTGAAAATGACTCATGAAGGAAACGCTCAAGTCAAGGAGACCAAAGCTCTAGCTTTAATCCAGAAGTATGAAGCCTTCAAGATGGAGGATGATGAAGACATTGAAAAGATGTTTTCAAGATTTCAAACTCTTACTGCTGGATTAAGAGTTCTTGACAAGGGATACACCAAGGCTGATCACGTAAAGAAGATCATCAGAAGCTTACCCAGAAGATGGGGTCCTATGGTGACTGCATTCAAGATTGCAAAGAATCTGAATGAAGTTTCTCTGGAAGAGCTTATCAGTGCCTTGAGAAGTCATGAAATAGAGCTGGACGCAAATGAGCCTCAAAAGAAAGGTAAGTCTATTGCATTAAAATCTAATATCAAGAAATGCACTAACGCTTTTCAGGCTAGAGAAGAAGATCCTGAAGAATCAGAATCTGAAGAAGAAGATGAACTGTCCTTAATCTCCATAAGGCTAAATCAACTCTGGAAGACCAAGCAAAGGAAGTTCAGAGGCTTCAGAAGTTCAAAGAAATTTGAACGTGGAGAATCTTCTGATGACAGAAGATTTGACAAGAAGAAGGTCATGTGCTATGAATGCAATGAGCCTGGACACTACAAGAATGAATGTCCAAATCTTCAGAAGGAAAATCCCAAGAAGAAGTTTCATAAGAAGAAAAGTCTTATGGCAACCTGGGATGAGTCAGAAGATGATTCTGAAGACGAGCAGGCCAACTGTGCGCTGATGGCGACAGAAGATGACGGATCAGAATCTACATCAGAATCAGATTCTGAAGAGGTATTTTCTGAACTTACTAGAGATGAGTTAGTTTCCGGTCTAACTGAACTACTGGAACTCAAGTCTCAGATTAGTCTCAAATACAAAAAGCTGAAAAAGCAATTTGAATTTGAAACAAAGAAGCTTGAGTTGGAAAATTCTGAATTAAAAGAAAAACTTTTAAAATTATCCAATAATGTTGGATCTCCTTCTGATTCAGAAAAATCCACTCCTAGTCTAAACCATATTCTGAAAGAATATGATTTAAGTTTCAGGAAGTTCTTATCTAGAAGTATTGGCAGAAGTCAGCTAGCTTCTATGATATATGCTGTGTCTGGAAACAAAAGAGTAGGCATTGGTTTTGAGGGTGAAACCCCATACAAACTTGAACCTGTTGATGAAATGAAAATCACATACAAGCCATTGTATGATCAGTTCAAGTATGGCCACTCCCATGATATTAGGCACACTTCACATGCTCAAAGCTTTCACATAACACACACCAAAAAGCATGTGACACAACCTAGGAAATATCATGAAACTCACATTAAAAATTATCATGCTGTTCCTCCTATTGCTTACAATGTTAAACCCAAGTTCAATCAGAACTTGAGAAAATCTAACAAGAAAGGACCCAAGAAAATGTGGGTACCTAAGGATAAGATTATTCCTATTGCAGATATCCTTGACTGCAAAAAGGACAAAGCACAACATGTCATGGTACCTGGACTCTGGATGCTCGCGACACATGACAGGAAGAAGGTCTATGTTCCAAGACCTGGTGCTTAAGTCTGGAGGAGAAGTCAAGTTTGGAGGAGATCAGAAGGGCAAGATAATTGGCTCTGGAACTATAAAGTCTGGTAACTCTCCTTCCATTTCTAATGTACTTCTTGTAGAAGGATTAACACATAACCTCTTATCTATCAGTCAATTAAGTGACAATGGTTATGATATAATCTTTAATCAAGAGTCTTGCAAGGCTGTAAATCAGAAGGATGGCTCAATCCTATTTACAGGCAAGAGGAAGAACAACATTTATAAGACAGATCTGCAAGATCTTATGAGTCAGAAGGTGACTTGTCTTATGTCTGTTTCTGAAGAGCAGTGGGTCTGGCACAGAAGATTAGGTCATGCTAGTTTGAGAAAGATTTCTCAGATTAACAAACTGAATCTGGTCAGAGGACTCCCTAATCTGAAATTCAAATCAGACGCTCTTTGTGAAGCATGTCAGAAGGGCAAGTTCTCCAAACCTGCATTCAAGTCCAAGAATGTTGTTTCTACCTCAAGGCCATTAGAACTCTTGCACATTGATCTGTTTGGCCCAGTCAAAACAGCATCTGTCAGAGGGAAGAAATATGGATTAGTCATCGTAGATGATTATAGCCGCTGGACATGGGTAAAATTCTTGAAACACAAGGATGAGACTCATTCAGTGTTCTTTGATTTCTGCATTCAGATTCAGTCTGAAAAAGAGTGTAAAATCATAAAGGTCAGAAGTGATCATGGTGGTGAATTTGAGAACAGATCCTTTGAAGAGTTCTTCAAAGAAAATGGTATTGCCCATGATTTCTCTTGTCCTAGAACTCCACAGCAAAATGGGGTTGTAGAACGAAAGAATAGGACTCTGCAAGAAATGGCCAGAACCATGATCAATGAAACCAATATGGCTAAGCATTTCTGGGCAGAAGCAATAAACACTGCATGCTATATTCAGAATAGAATCTCTATCAGACCTATTCTAAATAAGACTCCCTATGAATTGTGGAAGAATAGAAAGCCCAACATTTCATATTTCCATCCTTTTGGATGTGTATGCTTTATTCTGAACACTAAAGATTATCTTGGTAAGTTTGATTCCAAAGCACAGAAATGTTTCCTTCTTGGATATTCTGAACGCTCAAAAGGCTACAGAGTATACAATACTGAAACATTGATTGTAGAAGAATCAATCAATATCAGGTTTGATGATAAGCTTGGTTCTGAAAAACCAAAGCAGTTTGATAATTTTGCAGATTGTGATATTGATATATCAGAAGTTGTTGAGCCAAGAAGCAACGCATCAGAAGCAGAGCTTCTCAGAAGCAAAGAATCTGAAGATCAAGTATCAGCTTCTCTGGAGGATCTAAGTATTTCTGAAGAACCATCTGTCAGAAGATCATCCAGACTCATCTCTGGTCATTCAGAAGATGTCATTCTTGGAAAGAAGGATGATCCAATCAGAACAAGAGCATTCCTTAAGAACAATGCAGACTGTCAATTAGGTCTTGTATCTTTGATCGAGCCAACGTCTGTTGATCATGCTCTAGAAGATCCAGACTGGATAATTGCTATGCAAGAAGAACTGAATCAGTTTACAAGGAATGATGTTTGGGATCTTGTTCCTAGACCAGATGGATTCAATATAATTGGTACAAAATGGGTCTTCAGAAACAAGCTCAGTGAGAAAGGTGAAGTGGTAAGGAACAAAGCCAGACTGGTGGCTCAGGGTTATAGTCAGCAAGAAGGGATTGATTATACAGAAACCTTTGCACCAGTGGCCAGGTTAGAATCTATTCGTCTATTAATTTCATTTGCCACTCAACATAACATCACTCTTTATCAGATGGATGTCAAGAGTGCCTTCTTAAATGGTTATATAGATGAAGAAGTTTATGTCCATCAACCTCCTGGTTTTGAAGACTCTATGTCTCCTAATCATGTTTTTAAACTTAAGAAATCATTGTATGGATTGAAACAGGCTCCCAGAGCTTGGTATGAACGCTTAAGTTCTTTCCTTCTGGATAATGGTTTCACTAGAGGAAAAGTGGACACTACTCTCTTTTGTAAAACCTTTAAAAGGGATATTTTAATTTGTCAAATATATGTAGATGATATTATTTTTGGAACCTCTAATGCTACACTTGGAAAGGAGTTTACTAAGTCTATGCAGGCTGAGTTTGAAATGAGCATGATGGGAGAACTCAAGTATTTCCTTGGAATACAAATAAATCAAACATCAGAAGGAACGTATGTTCATCAAACCAAGTATGTGAAGGAACTTCTGAAGAAGTTTAATCTTCTAGACTGCAAAGAAGCCAAAACTCCTATGCATCCAACATGCATCCTAGGTAAGGATGAGGTAAGTAAGAAGGTAGATCAGAAGTTATACAGAGGTATGATTGGATCTCTTCTATATCTGACTGCTTCTAGACCTGACATTCTGTTCAGTGTTTGTTTGTGTGCTAGATTCCAATCAGATCCTAGAGAATCTCATTTAACTGCTGTTAAGAGAATTCTAAGGTATCTGAAAGGTACTACTAATGTTGGCTTAGTTTACAGAAAATCTAAAGAATACAACTTAGTAGGATTCTGCGATGCTGATTATGCTGGAGACAGAATTGAAAGAAAAAGTACTTCAGGAAGTTGCCAGTTTCTTGGAAGTCATTTGATCTCTTGGTATAGCAAGAAGCAAGCAACTATTGCTCTATCAACAACAGAAGCAGAATATGTCGCTGCTGCTGGTTGTAGTACACAGATGCTCTGGATGAAGAGTCAGTTAGAAGATTATCAGATATTTGAGAGTAACATTCCTATATTCTGTGATAATACTTCTGCTATATGTTTATCTAAGAATCCTATTCTTCATTCAAAAGCTAAACATATTGAGATTAAACATCATTTCATAAGGGACTATGTTCAGAAGGGTGTTATATCTTTAAACTTTGTTGATACAGACCATCAATGGGCTGATATCTTTACAAAACCCCTGGCTGAAGATAGGTTTAAGTTCATTCTGAAGAACATCAGTATGGATTTATGCCCAGAATGAGAAGATGAGAAGTTCTCATGTATGAGTATCTTCTGAAATGAAAATGGATTATTTTTTATATCAGAAGTTCTGATTGAAATCTTTTAGAAATTATGATTCGGTTATTACTAACGTTTCATTGTCTAAGTTGATTCAGAACCTCTTTTAAAGCAAAACAGCTGTTACGTTTTATCTTGGGATGGTAAACCTGTCGTTACTATTCATGGATAAACGTGCGTGCAGTTGAAGGGACGCCGACCATAGGTAACTGTGCCAGTCACCTCATTTGTCTTTATTATCTCTCCTCACGTCACGTAACATTAAATGCTATTCATCATTCGTTTCATTTTATTTTCTTTTAAATACTCTTCAAACTCTTCTCTTTCCCTCTCACCTCTCTCTATCTCTTTGCATTCCTCATCAAGTTTTTCTCTCTCTCTTTTTTCGTCTCTTGCTCAAACATTTTTTTTAAAAAAAAAAAAAAAAAAAAATCCTAGCTCAAACCCAGCGTTCACCCTAAGCCTGTTGAAGATCTATGACTCAAAGGCGACAGATCTCTGCATATCTCGGGATGGCTCTCCTAATACCTCTCAAGTCAGACCTCTTCTTTGATGTTGTTATCAACTTTCACCCAAAGACAGAAGACTTTCTTGAGTTATGGGAGGAGGTTAAGAATGATATTCTTAACTTCTATGTTAAGGGAAAGCCCCGTTTGCAACATTAGCTCTCTGTCTGTGAACTGTCCCTCTCTTCCTCTTTGGTCACTTGGATCTCTCCTACAGTGGAGGTTCTAGTCTGGAAGACAAGAGTCCACAGGGATTCTTGATGGGTTGACACAGAGCGTGTCCTGCTAGGGTGCTGTTTTTAATTTTTGTAGTCATTTCCTCTTTGGATGACTTTTTTTTGTATTTGCTAGGAATGTTTCTCATCTTGTTAAACATAGGAACTTCTTGTAATATCTTTTGATTATCAATGAAAAGTTTCTTTGATTTACATTCCAGTGATTCTATTTGTCGTTTTATGCATCTAAATCTTTTGAAATATTCTTTTTGATGTTATGACAAAAAGGGGGAGAAGATAAATGATAAATGATTTGATTAATCTATCAGTTGCTGGGTAAAGCTCCCACACATTCACTAACAAGAACTGCAAGTTCTACATGGTTTAAGTGTTTTGCAGGTATAAAGAAGTGAAGAGAATCTTCAAAGCAAAAAGCAAACACAGAAGCAAAACCATGGAAACTAAAGCAAGCCGAGTGCTGTCAAGCTTCAGAAATCAGAAGCAAGAAAGAAGAATGAATCAGAAGCACTGGAAATAGAATTTGATCCATATTTGTCTATTTGATCTGACAAAATTCTATTTGCTCTGATACATATAATGTTATGGCTCTGATACATTATTTGCTCTGATACATTATTTCAGCCTATATGGCTCTGATTCATATAATGTGTTCAAACATACATTTTATGTTCTAACTCGTTCATGCTGACTTTTGTCGTTTAGTGTTTGTTCTGTAACATTTCAGGATGTAGAGATGCTCAGATGATGCTCTGGTACATTCAACAATGTTCTGATACAAATCTAGCATGAAGTGATGTTGGTAGAAATTCAAAGCTCTGAAGCTATCCGAGGGAAGCAGAAATCAGAAGCTGCGAATGTTCTAAAGATCCAGAAAACTCAAGTTCTGAAGCTGTCCTGAATGGAAGCAGAAATCAGAAGCTGTGAATGTTCAGAAGATCAAAGAAATTCAAGTTCTGAAGCTGTCCTGAATGGAAGCAGAAATCAGAAGCTGTGAATGTTCAGAAGATCAAAGAAATTCAAGTTCTGAAGCTGTCCTAGATGGAAGCAGGAATCAGAAGCTGTGAGTGTTCTAGGGATCTAAAGAAATTCTAGTTCTGAAGCTGTCCTATGGAAGCAGAAGTCAGAAGCTATGAATTCTCTAAAGACAGAAGCTTATATGATCGTCTCTACCGAAATAATCAGGGAAGTCTTTTATTAAAGTTCTTCGAGTATTTATTTCAGGGGGAGATTATTTATCTCAGGGGGAGATTGTTAATCTCAGGGGGAGACATATTCATATGCTTATGCTATAGCTGTGTAATTTGTCTTTTGCCGTCTATTCTTTCTGATCGCAAATTCATATCATTTATATATGTTTTTGTCATCATCAAAAAGGGGGAGATTGTTAGAACAAGATTTGTTCTGATCAATTATCTTAGTTTTGATGATAACAATAATATGAATTTTGCTTAAGATAATATGGTACTCTAATCCAATGCAATTTACCTTTCAGGAAATATATAAAGAGTACGCATAATTCAGCGCTCAGAAGCTTTGTCTCAAGGGTTCAGCATGCAACATCAGAACATGGTCTGGCAAGACATCAGAAGATGGTCGAAGCAGAATCAGAACATGGGTCTATGGAAGCATCAGAAGAACATGAGATCAGAAGCACTGAAGCTCAGAAGATGGTATCACGCTCAGAAGCACTTCAAGGTCAGAAGATCAGAAGATGCTATGCACCAAGCTGTTTGACTCTGATGATATTCAAACGTTGTATTCACAAACATCAGATCAGAAGAAAGTACAAGTGGCAAGCTACGCTGACTGACAAAAGGAACGTTAAAAGCTATTAAAGGCTACGTCAGTAGACACAGCGTGAACAAGGCTCGAGGTAGTTGACAAAAGCGTATAACATTAAATGCGATGCTGTACGGAACACGCAAAGCATTAAATGCTCTCAACGGTCATCTTCTCAACGCCTATAAATATGAAGTTCTGATGAGAAGCAAGGTTAACGATTCTGCATCAAAACAACTAATATCAAACTTGCTGAAACGCTGTTCAAATCTAAACTCAGAATCTTCATCTTCATCAAAGCTCACTACATTGCTTTTGTAATATATTAGTGAGATTAAGCTTAAACGATTAAGAGAAATATCACAGTTGTGATTATCGCTTTTAAGAAGCATTTGTAATACTCTTAGAATTACATTAAGTTGTAAGGAACTAGAGTGATCGTGTTGATCAGAATACTCTAGGAAGTCTTAGGAGTGAACTAAGCAAGTTGTAACTAGAGTGATCGTGTTGATCAGTAGACTCTAGAAAAGTCTTAGAGGGTATCTAAGCAGTTGTTCCTGGAGTGATCAGTGTGTGATCAGAAGACTCTGGAAGACTTAGTTGCGGACTAAGTGGAAAACCATTGTAATCCGTGCGATTAGTGGATTAAATCCTCAGTTGAGGTAAATCATCTCTGCGGGGGTGGACTGGAGTAGTTTAGTTAACAACGAACCAGGATAAAAATAACTGTGCAATTTATTTTTATCTGTCAAGTTTTTTTAAAGCTACACTTATTCAAACCCCCCCTTTCTAAGTGTTTTTCTATCCTTCACTAAATGGGTGAAAGAACTAAGTTAATCAAACTATACTGAGTGCAAAAAATGAAAATTTTTACCCGAGGCACACATTCTAAAACTTGATTATTATCATAAGTTAATTATAAAAAAAAAAGTCTAGACTAAATCTATCATATAAGAAAAGTCTACCATTTGAGACTTTCTTAGGCTATCCACATCAGCATCTGTTCCATGGTTAATCCACATCAGCTTTGGCGGTTAATACTGAATTTTTGATCCTTCATCTGCATGGTGGGCTGCTGCAGTTATTGCTGTGGGAGTTTCGCCCTCCCAGCTTCTCATGCTGTTGCAGTTATGTAAGGTCCATTATTGTGTGCCTATCCACGTTCCAAACTGCACAATTGCAGTAATTACCTGTTTAAATGGCTTGCCTATTTATCAGTGATTTCATTGTTCTCTTTCCATGCTTGCTAACTTCTGTGGTTATCATTCAGTGCAGTGTGAATTTGTATTATCATGTCAAGGCCTGTTGAGAGAATAGCAGAGATCAATGATGGAAAAGAGCTTTGGAAGATTGTTGTTAGGATTCACCACAGATGGAATGTTGTCTCCAACAACAAGGAACATTTTGAAATGATCTTTGTTGACAAATTGGTGATTACCCTGTTTATGTTTCAGTATGTTTATCATTTACCTATGTTTGTATAGTTTGAATCATTTTTTGGTTTCTGCCGCAGGGAGATGATATTCATGCTGTTGTTCCAGCACCGCATGTGTCGGTGTTCACCGAAAAATGCTTATTAGGGCATACTTATACTGTATCTAATTTTAAGGTGGTGCCTTATGTTCTGGCGTTCAGGACATCGGGACACAAATATATGATAAAGTTTACTGCTGGAACGTCTGTTCTTGATGAAGACAAACATGAGATACCCCCGAAATCGATTTTATTTACAAGTTTTTCGGACATCATAACAGGGAGGTTTGACAAACATGTTCTGATTCGTGAGTATGGTTTTTGGTTGTTTTATTATCTCATGTTTTGATGCATGTTAGCCGTGTGAAATTAATAAATTTATTTCAGATGTCGTTGGAATGGTGGATAGTATTGGTTATGCACAGACTGAGTCAGGTGCAAAGAAGCAGCAAATTAGCATGATGTTGTGTGACCACAGGTTTATTTTTTTTATACATTAGACTCCCTGATATATGAATCATGTTATATATCTTAATGTGTTGTGATCATGGTTTAGCAATAACATGTTGAACTGTACTCTGTGGGAATCATACGCGGATCAGTTCATCAAGTTTAACAAAGTTAAGGTTGCTGCATCACTCCCTACAGTTCTGTTGCTTCAGTATGCCAAAGTGAAGGAAGAAGGTTATTCCATGACTTATTTTTTAAATTAATACTAAAACTACAAAATCTGTGATAAATATATTGACAAGGTATAATTTGAATTTGCAGGAAAGTATCCTCTGTCTGTGACAAACACCTACAATGTGACCCTTTTATGTGTTGATGCTGATTTTCCTGTCATGAAAGACTTTATTGATAGGTATGTTGATAGTGTCATCCATTTTGTGCAATTATTTTTTCCATGTATGAATTTGATAATGATCCATGCTCTGCAGAATGCCTGAGGAGAGCAGGGTAACCCTGCCTGAACAACTCGAAGGGAATTCCCAATATTCCTCCCAAAGTTCTGAAAATCAACAGCTGACTCCTGTGCAAAAATTGTTCTCAAAGGCTGTTGTTTTGCCTATTGCTGAGATTATTCAACTTCCGGATGTATGTCTTTTGATTTTCCTATATTATCATAATTATAACCTCATCGTTTAGTGCGTCACATATTTCTGATTTTGGCGGCTATTTGTCCAGGTTACATTTTGTGCTACTGTCGCTACAACAAAATTATTAGTAGCATCTCCGTTTGGATGGTACTATCGTGCCTGTCATATGTGTCAATCTATAGCGCGTGGGGACAACCCCCCCTTTGAGTGTGAAGCTGGTCATGAAACCATGGCTGAAGTCCTTAGGTTTTAGTTGTTCTCACCTAATATATGTTGTTTCTGTCATGTTTGTGATGTTTCTATGTTGTCTGCTTTTTTAACGGAACGACTTCTTATGATGTTCAGGTATAAGATTGAGATTGAGGTTACTCATGGGGGCAAAAGCTGCAATTTTGTCTTCTGGAACAGAGAATGTGAAATGCTGTTGGGTTTATCTGCATCCCAACTTCGTAACACTATGATTCAGGTTATATTTATATTGTGCAGACGAATTAGAATGTACTTTCCGATACTCTGTGTACACTAATATGGTCAGTTGTTTAAATAGGGTGGAATTACTTATCCATTGGACTTTCCGTTAGCACTTGATCAGTTGTTGAAGTTGGAAATGGCTATGAAGGTTAAGTGGCATCCACGCTGGAAGAACTGTTCCGTCGTTATGATTATAAAAAATGATCCTATTATCCAGCAACTTAAGGAAAAATGGGGAACAGACGAGGTCAGCTCTAATAAACTGACATTTGTTTTATAAAAGAGGACTTCATATTATAACAATTTTTTGCCTGATTTTGTTTTTCTTTGGTAAATTCTCAAGGAACCTATTCCAATCCAAACTGTCGTACCTGAGACTCTGGAGGTAGAAATTTTAAACTGCGTATGCATTTTTTTACTTTTCCTGTGATTATATTATACTGAAAACTGTGTTTAACAATATATAGATTAAAGAGAGTGTTGATGAGGCTAAAACAGATGCCAATGAAGACTGTGAATTGGTTACAGTAAGTCTCACTGCAACACACTTACCTACTTACATTTATATCAATATTCCTAACTAATAGTCTTCATTGTGGCATTGCAGGACCTGGAAATTACATATGAGCACAAGCCTGATGATGTCACACCTGGTGGTAAGAGGCATCTTCCTGCTGCATCAAGTGAATCCACTGATTTGGACGGATTACATGATGGAGAACTGTCATCAAACAAGCTGAAGAAGATAATTAAAATGGAGAAGATTGATTAGATCTATTTTTATTTCGTGTGTGTTTTGCTTAGGTGTTTGTTATAAAAACTGAATGTTAGTTTCCTTTGCTTTTAATCATGTGTGTGATTTCATTTTCTGTAATAATTAGTGCATGAATACTGGCTATGTGCTTCTGTTATGTTCATTCTGATTTAAGAATTATCTATGGTTTGTGTGTCTTATTATATTCAAATGATTCAAATTCAACTACATATTATATATATACTATTATTAATTATTTTGATTCTTTTTGAACATATATCAAACATTCCATTTTAACTATACTTCTTATAACGGGGTGCTGCTTTTTTATTATTTTGACGATATAAACCTTACAATAGAAAGTCCGAAATTGACCGTGATATACTAATGAATATTCTACTGCATGTAGTTACAATAATGATGTCGCAAAGAATGGTTTGTTTGGATTAGCAAAATCTAAGCTTTCTGTCATTACATTGTAAACTAAAACATTGATTGTGCCTCACAAACAAACACCGGAACTTTTAACATTTGACTATGTTAACTATCAATAAATAATTTTATGTCTGATCTTAGTATAATGTTGATACAATATTATGGGACAGATTTCATTTTAACTAACAGCATATCAGAGCGGATTAATAGAATATAATAGGAGAACTTAAAAAATTTGTCCCGAAAACGATTATACATTAGATCTTCTAATGGTCACAATATTACTGTGTTCCCATTTTGGATAAAGTGCTTACAAAATAACATGTGGCAGAATATATATAACACAATGTACCAAAATAACATTCCCAACATATAATATAACCATTAAAATTCAGGTATAGTACACGGTTTGCTAATAGCAGCAGTTTCTTCATTGTCTTTCAACCTTGACATAGATATACGGAGAGAATCGCAACATACTCCACTCTATTGTATCCCCATTACGCAGGTTAAGAGATTTGGCGAATTCGTACCATCCCAAGGCCATGTACTTTTCATATGGCTGGGGTATTCCCTTTCTGTTAGCTTTGTGAACCTGACAGGTAACAATGTTCTTCGTCCTCACATCCAGCAAGTTGATTTCATCTTGAAAGCGACGGAGGCATCTTTTGGCGATTTCCTTAGGGAAATGCTGCATACAGGAAATAAGGTAACTAATAACAATATATACTATTTACATTTTTAATAACATGATGCTCATATTCAAATATCTCCTTACCATTACATTATGTTGTGTAGATTTAGCATTTATAACATGGGTGTTCCAGAAAAAATTTTGAGCCCCTGTAGAACTGTCTACAGTAATGTCTGTACCCACCTTTGCTTTTTTCACCACTTTACCCTTTTGTTTCTTACCCTCTTTTGATCCACTTGGTTCACCAACTTCAGAAACTTTGATTTCATTTGTGTCAATGTCTGTTGATTCCTCTTTTATCTTTATAGGTCCTGCATTGGGATTGCTTTTAACACTTGCGCTATTTTGTGTGACAACATCAACATTCGACACAGCACGACCAGGGGCGACATTGCGCTGTTTATTCCTGCGTTTTCTTTCCACCTTAGGATCGTACCCTGTTTCCTTTACCAATTCTTCTATGATTTCCATTGCCTGATCATCGCTGTTCCAACATCAAATATGGATTAAAAACAAACCGCATATGAAGCATTCTTTACTAAGCAATAGTTATATACCGAGCAACCACGGGCTATACACAGACTGGATAAAACAAAAACTAACTATATAATCCCACAATAAAAAACCACAATAGTCATTCAGTCGCATTTGATTTCTTGACAAATATCACACATAATACAACATTAAACTATATTGATACTACACCCATCACTAAATGCTGTTAACTGTTATTACCACACTACCATATTTTGTATATCAATATACCCTATTTTGTACGGCAAAGCAAAGGTGAAATAAAATTATCTCCTCATACCTGAAATCATTTTCATCATCAGAGGGAATCCGCACAGAAGGACCACCGTGTGAAGATGCCATTGTCGAAAACCCTAACCGCAGGCAGTTGCAATGCTAAACTTCTATTCAGTGCAATAGGAAACAAGTACTTGGTACATGCAGAAAGTGGGTTAACTATTCAGTTTCTATTTACTTATAATATTAGTTTTTACTTAAAGTCTTTTTAAAATAGTAACACATCCATCAAATAAAATATTATAAATAACCTGTATAGATTAAATTAAATACATTTAACACACACAACAGTTATAAGGGAGGGATAAGTGGTAATTTAAATCTATAACCATCATTCTATTCATATTCAGTTCCAACTTCATATATATTCAAGTATGAAAGAAAAATTAAAATCAACACTGCATTCATGACATTTGAACCCACCAATTCCCCTTCAATTAGAAACTGTAAACTTTTAGTATTCAAAACCATGAAGTAGCATGCTATACATATCATATTGTGTGCATAAATCTATACAAATCAATCTTATTTGTAGTATTATTATTCATCCTACTTTTGTGTTTGTGATGGTAACAGATGTTGTTAAAAACACTGCTCCTCAAACATCCATTGCAAGAAAGAGGAGAAAGCTTATTCTTAAAGCAAAGAGGGATTATCGACACCGTGTCAGATCAAGCAACCTCACTTCCCATTTAAATCATAATTTTACATCCTCTGTAACATATGAAACCACTATTGAAACGGCTATGGCTAGAAAGAGAAGGAAGATAATCTTGGATAACAGAAAAAGATTGAGAAATTTGTTCAATACTGAAGTTAGTAGGGTTCAAAATACAAACAACATTGTTAGTCAAAGTCAGAACATGGATCATGCATCTACTTCAAATTATAATATGTCAAGTCAGTCCATGGAACACCCATCTACCTCAAATCATAATATGTCTGTTGAATCTCATTATCAAGACAATGATGACTCCAACTCTGACAATAATTTAAATTCTTCTAATAGTTCCGACTCTGACGAAGATTCAGACCCGACACAATTACAGGAGGCCCATCTTCAAGGTATTTCCATATCATACACTGATAACCAAATGATGTACACTTCTTCTGTTAATAGACATATTCAGTATTGTGCTTTCTTCTTTCAGAATATTACGATATTGGCGATCAAAGTTATGAATGCGCACACTGCCAAGCATGTATGTGGTACCAAGAAAAAGTGAATAGACACAAAATTACAGCAACTCCTCGCTTTTATCGTTGCTGCCATGGAGGAAAAATTGTTCTTCCGTTCCTTGAACAACCTCCACAGGTGTTGCAAGATCTTCTATTTAATAAAACATATTCAGATAGTAAAAACTACCAGGCTAACATACGAACATACAACGCAATGTTCTCATTCACTTCCCCTGGAATGAAGTTCGACACAACATACTCTAAAAGAGGAGGACCCCCTACTTTGAGACTGCAGGGTCAGACCTGTCATCGAATTGGTACACTACTGCCAGAAACAGGGCAACCTCCGCAATATGCTCAATTATACATCTATGACACGGACAATGAAGTTGAACACAGAATAAAATGTTTCAAGTAAGCTTGCTCAGACAAAATTACACAATTGTTTTATAAAAATATTTTGTTAAACTATTTATTCATGGCTGCGAAAAATAAACAGGGACAACAAAGGCATCGAGCGACCGGTTGTCAATAAGCTCAAGATGATGTTAGATGAGCACAATGTTCATGCCAAAGCTTTTAGAATGGCAAGGGATGTTTTAAGGACAAATTCTTTCACAGATTTAAAACTCAGGCTTATTTCTGATAGATCCGAAGATGGCCGTGTTTACAACAAACCTACTGTCTCAGAAGTGGCTACACTCATTGTGGGAGACATTGATTCTGCTGATAAAAGGGACATCTTAATTCAGCGCCGCAATGGTGGTTTGCAACGAATAGATGAGTTTCACCCAGCATATTTGGCTTATCAGTATCCTCTTATATTTCCTTATGGCGAAGATGGTTACAGGAAAAATATAATGCACAGATATCGCCATGAAACTGAGGTCACTAGGAGAAACCGTCAAAGCATTAAGGATTGGTTTTCTTACCGGTTAAAACAACGTCGCAAAGAGGCAAAAACACTACTTTACTCAAGACGCCTATTTCAACAATTCTTAGTCGACGGCTATGCTATGATGGAATCCGAACGACTGAATTGGTTGAGAGATAATCGATCGAAATTAAGAGTGGGCAAATATAATAATTTGAGCGCTCAAACTGATGGCGATACAAGAAATGAACACCAAAAGCGAGGAAAACGAGTTGTTCTGCCATCAACATTTGTTGGTAGCAAAAGATATATGGATCAACTATATTTTGACGGTATGGCCATTTCAAGTCAATTGGGATTCCCTGATTTATTTGTTACTTCTACCTGCAACCCAAATTGGCCTGAAATTAAAAGAGCATTGTCAGGCACAGGTCTACAACCCCATGATAGGCCAGATATCATTTCAAAAGTTTTCAAAATAAAGTTTGATACCCTCATGGATGATATTACAAAACACCATGTCGTTGGAAAAGTGATTGCATGTAAGTTGTTTCATTTAATTATACTACTTTTCAATCATGTGTCTGTGTAGTACCGAAATATTACATCAAACTAACTTTCAATTTAATAGATATGTACACCATTGAATTCCAAAAGCGGGGATTGTCACATGCTCACATTTTGATATTCCTACACCCTCAGAGCAAATACCCAACACCATCTGACATAGACAAGATCATTTCTGCTGAAATTCCCGACCCGACTGTTCATCCCAATTTATACAAATTGGTTAAGGCACATATGATGCATGGACCCTGTGGCCTTGCGCGCGTGACCTCACAATGTATGAAGAATGGACGATGTTCTAAATACTATCCCAAAAAGTTTATTGAACACACTATTGTTGATGCAGAGGGATATCCACTGTATAGGAGAAGATCAAAAACCTTCACTATTGAAAAAAATGGTATCACCTTGGACAACAGACATGTGGTTCCATATAACACCAGATTTCTTATGAAATACCAGGCACATATAAACATGGAATGGTGTAATCATAGTACTTCCATAAAATATCTTTTCAAATATATCAATAAAGGCTATGACAGAATAACAGCAGCAGTTTCAACAAATAGCAATCAACCTGTTGATGAAATCCAACAATATCTCAACTGCAGGTATGTCTCTCCCAGTGAAGCATGCTGGCACATTTACTCTTACAATATTCATGGCAGAAAACCAGCTGTGGAACGTATGTTCTATCATTTGGTTGAGGAGAAACCTATATACTATACAGATTATGCACGCATGGAAAATGTGCTGGAAACTGCAAGTGTGACTGAATCAATGTTTACTGCATGGTTGGTGGCAAATGCTAAATATGAAGAGGCACAAACGTTAACTTATGGTCAATTTGTCTCAAAGTTTGTTTATCACAAAAAACAGAGAGAATGGAAACCGCAGAAAAAAGGCTTCACCATTGGACGTCTCATATGGGTTCTGCCAACAACTGGTGAACTGTTTTACCTGCGCATGATGTTGACGGTGGCAAAAGGACCAACAACATATGAGGAAATCAGGACCGTGGATAACATTCAGTATGATACATTCAGAGATGCATGCTTTGCAATGGGATTTCTTGAAGACGACAAAGAATACATAGCTGCTATAAAGGAGGCAAGTCATTGGGGGACTGGTCATTTTCTTCGAAAACTGTTTGTTATCATGCTTTTGTCTGGTGCTGTTAATCGCCCTGCACATGTTTGGGAACAAACTTGGCTCCTATTATCTGATGGTGTCTTACATACACAAAGAGCATTGGCTGCAAATCCAGGTTTGTTAGACATAATAAAATAGCAAACAAAACAATTTCTTAATAACAACCTACAGATGACTTACCAACAGTATTATAACTCAATTTCTCATATCAATGCAGAATTGGTCCTCACACGAGAAGA
Organism: Vicia villosa; assembly: GCF_029867415.1. NCBI lineage: Eukaryota > Viridiplantae > Streptophyta > Magnoliopsida > Fabales > Fabaceae > Vicia > Vicia villosa. The sequence goes on from NW_026705040.1 coordinate 222,150, forward strand.
GTTACAAAATTTGACTTTAATAGAAATTGAGAAACTGCTTCAAGCAAATAGAAGGACACTAAAGGATTTTAGTCCTATTCCATATCCGGATGCTTATGTTCTTGAACAGTTGGGAAACAGGCTCATATATGATGAGCGTAACTATGATACAGCGTCAATGAACTCAGAATTAGAAAATCTGTTTGCTGCTCTTACAGGTAACTATTGCGTCAATTAAATTCATTTTATTTTACGCTTTGAAATTCTATGAATCAATTATTTTAACACCATTCTACTCTCAATATTATGTTCCTAAGGTGAGCAAAGAGGTATTTATGAAAAAATCATCCACGCTGTGGAGTCTCAGAAACATGCCATTTTCTTCCTTCATGGTTATGGTGGTACCGGAAAAACATATATGTGGAGAACACTCGCAGCCGCTTTAAGATCAAAACACGATATATGTTTAACTGTTGCAACTAGCGGTATAGCATCATTGTTACTTCCAGGAGGTAGAACTGCACATTCAAAGTTCAGGATACCAGTACCAACTATGGACAATTCTACTTGCAAGTTTGAATTCAACGATGATGTTGCAGACATGTTACGACAGACAAAGCTTATAATATGGGATGAGGCACCAATGGCGCATAAGTATGCAATAGAATCGCTTGACAGAACTTTGAAAGATGTTATGAGTGCAGACAAAAATTCAACTGATGTATTCGGTGGAAAGGTTGTTGATTTCGGGGGCAATTTCAGACAGATTTTACCTGTCGTCCCCAGAGGCAGTTGTTCCGATATTGCACACTGTGCCATAAATGCATCTTACATATGGCATTCAGTTGAGGTATTAACATTGACAAGAAACATGCGGCTACAAACAGGATCAACACAGACTGACAAAAATGAGATAACACAGTTTTTAGATTGGCTTTTAAGAATAGCAGAGGGCCAAATATCTGAGCCTAATGACGGCACAGCCGAAATTAACATACCACCTGATATTCTGATAATAGAATTCGATGATCCAATTGTGGCCATTGTCAATACCACATACCCTGATTTCATAAATAATTTCCAATGTGTTGATTACCTTAAAAGTCGAGCGATACTTGCCTCTACACTGGAGATTATTGATCAGATCAATGACCATATACTTAACTTGATGCTAGGTTAAGCAACAAAAATATATAATTTAATGGATTATATTAATCTATTTTATGCTTTTACTAATTCTGTTCAGTCAACAATGGAGAGATTCGTGACTACTACAATGCAAATTCAGTTGACAAGTCTGAGATTCATGACCCAACAGTAGTTGATATCCTCACGCCAGAATTTCTAAGTTCCCTCCGAACATCAGGTTTGCCAAACCATCACTTAAAACTAAAGGTTGGGACACCTATAATGCTCATGAGAAATATAGATCAATCTGAAGGTTTGTGTAACGGCACAAGGCTGTGTATAACAAAGATGGCAGCCCATGTACTCGAGGCTTCAATAATGGGTGGTAAAGGTTTGGGAAATTTGGTTTACATACCTCGAATGGACATGTCACCATCCCAATCACCATGGCCATTCAAACTGAATAGGAGACAATTCCCTATTATAGTTTCCTATTTTATGACAATCAACAAATCACAGGGACAGTCATTGGATAACGTTGGGTTGTACTTACCAAAAGATGTATTCACACATGGCCAGATTTATGTCGCATTGTCAAGAGTAACAACAAAAAAGGGAATCAAAATACTGATACATGATGAAGAAAAGAAATTCAGGGGGAAAACTACAAATGTTGTGTATAAAGAAGTTTTTAACAATGTCTAAGTTTTAAAAATTAATCACAGTAAATCTGTAACAGCGATAATATATATTACTAACGGCATATTAGTATTGCAAGTAACAGCAGTAATATATATTACTAACAGCATATTAGCAATGCAAGTAACAGAAATAATATATTTATAGCATAACATCTAAATACCAAAATCTTATATATTAATATAAAGGTGGACCTAAGTCCACCAGAGAATTACAAAAAGTTAAAGAGATAGATACTTATAACAAACTTTTACATCATTTTCAATTTTTCAACATTGTTACAAGTATCTCCTTGCTGACGGGATCCTTAACGCTGAAGCCCATAGAGTCTCCATCAAGCAGGCACCTTTCCTTGGCAAATTTGTACCAACCACGCCCTAAGAACATATGACCCTTTTCGGTATGATGAACTTCACATTCATACCTGACTTCTCTTTCCCAGTCAACCAAATCTACAAACCTTGCTCCATGGAGCCAGCGACTTGCCACAAAATGCTCAGGAATTTCCTGCAATATTAATATAAAACAACATTAGATAATCCCATTAACTGATAGGGAAAGACAATAAGCTTAAAACGAATAATAACTTACAAGAAGACATGACTGAGCCATCTTCCCATTGGCCATATCTTGCTTCCAGATACAATATTGTAACTTAGCAGGCTGCTCTGCATGGCAACTAACATCCTCACCATCCGGTTCATGGCATCTGAAACATAATCCAAACAAACAACATGGTCAATAAATAAATGTGTTATCAAACATTCTAAATTCAAGCATAAAACGTATACTCAACATAAGCTAATTCAAACATACACAGAGTTATCAGAAGTGACAGCTTTCCCCACAGCCATTTGGTTCACCGAGTTTTCTTCGCCTGCATGCAACCATATATAACTTTTAAATTCAAAATGTAACAGAGCAAACTTTCAAATGATATGTTTACCTTTACCTCTCATTGCTTGATCAACTCTTCTTTCCATCTTTTCAGAAGTTCGCAGCTTACACTATTGGTTGCAGAGTAATGATGAATGCTTCAGTTTTTAGTGCTTTCAAACTTCCTACACATTACTTATATAACACTCTAAATGGACTCTTCACATACCTGCAACTTTTCCACCGTCCAATAGAATTCAATGCAATTGTTCAATTAGTCTTCTTTGCATTTACATCACTTCAAAACAGTTTTCGTTTTATTTAAACTCCTCACGAAAAACATTAACTGCCCATAACCCAATTGATCTTTCACATCCCAATATAATATAACACATTACAACTATTTTATAACCATTTAATATTATCGTAGTACTATTTGACATATACTATTAAATTGAATTTTCAACTATTCATAAGTCCATTGTTGTATGTTCACCATTTAGATTTAATAGCCTACCATTTACAGGAGCCATACCCCTACTTATACCAACAATAATGAAATTAGGCACCCTATTCTGATCAATTTTGATAGATATCCTGTTCAATACTTATAATATACAATACTTAATTTAAAAACAGAATGGTAATCAATTTTGAATATAAAACCATGGCAGATTTGGCACATTCGATGAAACTTACAACCAAAATTGATAATATTTAATTTAAAACCATACATAGTGCCATAATTGTTAATCTTTGTTCACATCCACCATTACAACAAAAAAACAAAACGATAATTCCCATACAAACCAAACTGCCAAAAAACGGCCATATACATCCACCACAAACATTGCCTAACCAACAGCTCTATCAACGATCACCACTGCGCTCCACTGTTACCATAATATCTAACACTGGCGGGTAATAAATCACAAAGTGCACTTTATCACCTTCTTTCAATTCAGCTGCCCTTACATAGTCAAACCATTCTCCATACAAATATGTTTCATTTTTTTTGGCCTCTTCTTCACATTGCACTCATATGGGTACCCGTTGTCCACATCATTGAGGGTAATCTCTGACATTCCAGCAAGTCCACATTTCTCTACTATTTCTGCAGGAATATGCTGCACTCATTAACATACAATATCAGTTACATTACTTATGTGTATAACACCATTGTGCCAACAACTATAGACTTTGAACACTGCTTACCATAACATTTGAGCAAAACTTCTTTACATCATGAACTTCACGAGTCCAGTACGCTTCTTCGAACTCCTCCTGTATAGGACTCATTTCCCTGAAATTAACACCACATTTACAGCACAATGCCAACACAACAGCATCAATATACCTATAACTATAATATATTCCCTATCACTTATAAATAAACTTTACCTCTCACTATCAGAAGATATCATTATGTATTCATTCAAATCAGCAGTATCTGATAATCCCTTAGAACTTCCTATCCCATCTCCATCATCCCTTCAACACAATAACATACAAACTATTTATTAAACTAAGTTGTAACACATTATTCCGGAAACACATTCAATTTTGTGGAGGTTAAATGGAATTCAATGCAAAAAAAAAAATTAAACTATAAGATTACCTTTTATTTTCAACAACCCTGGCAGCCTCTACAGAAACTTTACCGGCATCTTCGACACGATTCAATCTTTCATGTTGTTTCTTCCATTCCTCCATAACATCCTCATTCTCATGTGACCCACTCAGTATCCTCTCAACTGTGAGCCGCTTCCATGGAGTTTGCAACTCCAACCGATCGGGTGAACTGTAATCAAAACAACATTGCGACCTTTAAATGGATGAATATCTTATAATAAACTCTGCAAACAACATAAGCAGTAACACATGCACATACCTTCTTGGCTGCGACATTTTGATCTTCACACTTATCACCGAACCCTGCGTTTCTTACACCAACAATGCCAAAGACAGACTCTTTGATTGCCAACACGTTGAAGAGTTATGAATCCAACGTTTCTTTAATTTTAAATGCAACGTTATGTAACAATAACAATAATAGGATTCTTTTGTGGGCCTATTAACATATTAGGTCTAACAATAAAAATAGGTTTTCTGCACCAAGGCTAACCATCTAAGCCCCAATAAACTTTAATGTCCTATTAACTTAGATATATTAACCAACTATAAGGCCCAACATGTATTTTTAACCTATTTAAAATATTTTACCTTATTATATGAACTTACACATATATATTTATTTTCCCTATTTTATTAAAGTGCCCTAAAATCCAATGCGCAAGACCGACGGGTACCCGTGCGAACGCACGGGTAAGACACTAGTTAATACTAAAAAGAAGCCAAATAGGGGTTGCTCGGCCACCAATTTTTTACTCTATTTATTTTTATAATTTCTTTTTTTTTTTAAAACAACAAACAGAATTTGATAAAATTCCTCAAGAGGAAATTGACTTTTTCAGTATATACTCCCTTCTAATAGAAACATGACACATGGTATATTATTATAATAAATAAATTAAAAAAAAAAAGAAAATAGAGCCAACATATACTGCAGACTAGCCACGCACCAAAACACATTTTACTCTCTTTTTACGAATCTCCCATCTCTTTCCAGTTTTCAAATTAAAAGTGAAACAAACATTATCAACATTTTCGGTACAACACATAGAAGGAACAGAAAACTATACCTGACGAGGGGCGGACGGAAGTTGGTCGCCATGGGTCGCGATTCCGGCGACGGCTTGAAGCTGCGAGGTTCTGATCAGAAGCCGCAACGGGTTGTTGTAGCGCAGTGTAGCGGCAGTTCCTTGGCGTGAACTGTGGGTATCTCAGGCGTATTCGAATCTGACTTCTTCCTTCCTTCTTTTGGTCAGATCTGAAAAAAAATAAGAAAATCTATGCAATTTGTATTATTGGTTTTTGTTTTATTGCTTCCCGTCGTTTGAAAGATTTAAGCATGGTTATGTTTCTTTTTCGAATTTGTTCGTAATGAAGGCTTGTTTATGGAGGTAGAGGTTGAAATTTACAGGTTCATGGCAGGGGCGGATCCAGACAATATATATTGGTGTGGCGAAAGTAAGAACTAAATCACATTAAAAATGAATAATAATATTGTTTAATGCAATATATTACAATGAAAATCGTCTATCATTTATTTCCTGAAAATGAGCTAAAATAACATCATTGTTAATTGTTCCAAGAACATCTTTTTCTATAAAAGTTACAAGGTGGTCATTTAACCACTGATCACTCATTTTGTTACATAATTGACTCTTCACAAACTTCATAGCTGAAAAAACACGTTACACACTTGCAGTTGCTACCGGCAAGACTAAAGCCAATTTCAGAAGCTTATAAACCATATCAAATGTGTTGCACTTATTTGTTTCGACAAGTTTTGCACAAAGATCTGAAATTCCTTTTAAATTTGTAAATTTTGGATCACATCGAACATTTCTAACATAATTTTGAAGTTGATGTCGCATCACCACTTTCGGCACATCCACAAAAACATTTGGATAAAGTTCAACCATCCTTAATAACTTTTTCACATCAAAAGCTGCAAATGACGATGAAGGACTCAAACATGAAACACATTCTAAAAGTTCAGTATTCTCTTCATCAAACCTAGCATTGAGCTCGTGCAACTGCAAATCTAAAACATTAAACAAACAATCATGCTTATAATGATGCAAATTAGAAACACTAGAAGTTGTAGCATGTCGCCTAGGTTTCTTCCCTTGCACATATGATGCATCCATGTCAGGCACATCAATGTCAAGCTTATTGCAAATTTCCATAACCTTAGATATAAGCTCTTCCCATCCATCATTCCTCATTTCTTGTAATTCTTGTTTGGTAGCATTGACAAGTGACAAAGCATTCAAAAGATCTTGATCACGCTTTTGTAACGCTACACTCAAATCATTTGTAAAACCTAAAATCTCAACCATCATATATAACATGAAGATAAAATCAAATGATTGAAGCACATCTAACAAAAGCATGGTTTCACCATATTTTTCAAATGACGTATCATTTCCAACTTCTTCAAGTAACCCAATAATGGCACCATACAAAGTCATCAAGCTAGTGAGAGTCCTAAAGTGGGAACCCCAACGAGTGTCACCCGCTCTAGCAATAGATGATTCTTGGTTTAACCCACTACCAGTTTCTATTTGGCCCTCTTCAATCAATTTAGCAAACTGAGCTACTTGTTTGTCCCGAAGTAATTCTTGTCTCTTATTAGAAGATCGAATGAAATTAACACGCATATTGACTTTACCGAAAAACCCACTTACATCTTTGTGAGTCTTAGCACATGCAACAAGTGCCAATTGAAGTTGATGGGAGAAACAATGCACATAATAAGCAGATGGATTCTCATTTTGGAGTAAAGTTCTCAAACCACCAAACTTACCTCTCATATTGCTAGCTCCGTCATACCTTTGCCCCTAATGCTAGATATACTCAAGCCATTAATAGACAACAACTTCTCAAGTGCCTCCTTAAGTGACTTAGCACTTATTTCTTTAAAACTTACAATGCCAAGAAACCTTTCTTTTACCAAATCTTCATTATTAACATAGCGAATAACAACAACCATTTGTTCTTTACCAGCAACATCACCAGATTCATCAATCAAAACACAAAACACATCATCCGCAATATCACATATAATTTGTTGAGTTATTTCACATGCACAAGCAGCGGCAAGATCCTTTTGAATCTTAGGGGAAGTCATAAGGTTATTTCCCGGAGCACAATTAATTACACTAGCTATCTCCGGGTTGATTTCCTTTAAAGTATCCACCAACTCAAGAAATGGCCCCTTAAATAAAGAGTTAAGAGACTCGTCACTCCCTCTAAATGGCATGCCACACCTCAAAAGAAACTTAGTAGCTACAAGGGATGTGTTTACACGAACACGATATTCGGCATTCATTTGCTTAGTTTGATTAACAAACAAGGCCTTAATACTTTGGTTTGGATTCATGAGAGCATAACCCATATGCACACAATCAACATGACTATTGGAAGAAGTAGCATGATTAGCCAACCTTTGAGCATTCTTCCAATCACCAAAACTGTCTCCCACAAAGTGATCCCCCATACTTAGAAACATTTTTAAACAAAAAACATGGAAAACAAAACACTAGGTCCTTATATTCACTATAATCAATCCAATCATACAAATCAAACCAATTTTTGCAAAATCGACGCTTTTGTTTACCTTGAATAGACCAAGGGTAAACGAAATTGTGAGGAGGTTGATGACGGCCTATTTTTAAATAAGCTTTCCTTACCTCATTTTGGATGTCGGGATGATAGCTTGAAATTGGAGGCCTAATTCCCGGATCTGTTTCCAACAATTCATAATCAACAACTTTGATATTCTCACTTGAATATTGAGTTTCCGATGCTTCTACATTAGTCGAAGAAGTAGCTTTGTCTCTAGAGAGTACCGGAAAAAATTTCTTCATCCTATAAAGAGAACAATGAAACCAAATGATTAGAAAGAAAATAATTCATGAGAAATTAAGAAAGTTGGTATTTTTAATAAATTGGGGGGTTTAGGGTTCAACTCAAAAAGGAGAAAAGAATGAGGGAAATTTGAAATACCCACTTTACCTTTGATTTTCAATCACACACAAATAAATGCAACCAAGTCAAGTGAACAAATTGGAGAAGAAAATAATGAAATTTTGGATTAAGAAATATGAGAATAAGAGACAAATATGAGAAATGGTGGGGTTTGAGAAAAAGAGAAAAAGAAGTTATGGTGTGAGAGAGAGAAAGAAAGTAAAGATATTAAGAGAGAGAAAAGTGAATTGGTGTGTTGTAGTATTTTTTAATTTATAAATTAACTTAATTTTAGTTTAACTAAATATTATATATACTATATAAAAAAAAGTAAAAAAACTGGTGTGGCTATAGCCACACCCTTACTCACTATGGATCCGCCCCTGGTTCATGGTTAGAGGTTAGGGAAGTGATGAATGGGATTGGAGATGGTGAACGTTTGGTGTCAATATTCTGTAGGTTGTTTTTGCGGTCCCCCTTTCTGATAAATCTCAGTGTGTTTTTATAATGGAAAAGAGCATTGAATTTGATTAATGTCTTGCTTTTCATGTTAAGAAAGTTTTGAATGCGCTTTATTTCAATGATTGGATTCTGATTTGTGAGCTTGAGGCTTTATGTTTGATATATTTGGAAAGATACAATCTGCTATGATGTGGTTTATATTATAATTTAAATATTGAAGATTTGATCTCATGCCGAGTTAAACCAGCGGATTGTAGAGGATTTGAAATTGATTAGAGACTTCATGAAAATTTGATGCAAACAGAATGATATGATCCCATTTCCACGGCCACTTTTACTCTCTTGTCATTTTTGTTTCTTGACCTCTTGGCAAATAATAACTAATGAAAATAGTAATGACAGCAATAATAAATATATTAATAATTATAGTTAAATAATATTATTTTATATTAATAACAATAATAAGACCCTAAAAAGATGACTATCATAAACTTTCCTTTTATTTTGATTTTTCTTAATATGAGCAAAATAGTGAAATAATATCTACCGAAACAGTTAGTTTCTAATAATACCAAAAATTAGCATTAAACTCTAATACATAAATCATTTATTAATAATTTTTTTTAGTTATAACAAATTAGACACATAAATTAGATATAGCCAATTATACTAAACAAGAATTTAAACACTTAGTCGAAATAGATTTATTTTAGAGTGAAGTCCCATTTTAGTCCCTCACAAAACTATAGAGGTCAGATTGGTCCCTGAGAAATTTAAAGTCCCTATTAAATCCCTTACAAAATTTAACTGAGCCATGTTAGTCCCTCAACTAACATTTTTTTAAAATCGGTTTTTTTCTTACTTTTGAACTGTGACTGGACTGCTAATAAAGACTCATTTTAGTCCCTCGCAAAAAAGGAAGAGTCCAAATTAGTCCTTAAGAAAAAAAGTCTATATTTAATCCCTTACAAAATTTAATCAAACCATGTTAGTCCCTCTTTTAGTATTTTTTTCAAATCAATTTTTTTAAAATTGTGACTGGACTCCTATTTTACGACTGTTGAATTGAAATTACTTATGAAGGGATTATAGATAAATCATCGCGATACCACGACGTTCTTTTCTTTGTTTGGTTTATTATCAGACTTATGGGTGGGTGATTATGGTTTTTGTTGTTATGTATTCTTGTGTATTAGGTGTCGTTATTGTTTTAGTTGTTAATGATCTTTTAGGAAGGTTTAGTTTTGTTACTAAGGTGATTTAGGATAATTTCTTTCTTTTGTAAATAATACTTGTGCCAAAAATAATACACATGGTATGTTGGAAGAAAATTGGTTTATATCATATCACTTAGGTTTTGATGATAACAAAGTATTTAATGAACAATTAGGTGCACTAACATATATTCAAGTGTGCAGGATCATTAGTCAAAGAATTTACTGGACTTTGATTCTGATTGGAATTATGAAGAGAAGCTTGAGACTTAAATTCTGAAAGATCAGAATATGATTACTCAAATTCTGAATGATAAGATTTTAATGTCTCACATCTAGGGAACCCAGCTTCTAGTGGAAACTTAGACTCTAAAGACCATGTGCAAAGGAACTCAACTTCTGACCCGTACTCAATTTCTGAAAGTAGGTCTATCTTGTCAAGTCTAGTCATAGTTTAAAAATACGAAAAAAATTGTTTGAAAAAAATATTAAAAGAGGGACTAACATGACTCAGTTAAATTTTGTAAGAGATTAAATAGAGACCTATTTTTCCTCAGGGACTAATTTGGACTTTCCCTTTTTTGCGAGGAACTAAAATGGGTCTTCACTGGTGGTCCAGTCACGGTTCAAAAGTAAAAAAAAAATCGGTTTAAAAAAATATTTGTAGAGGGACTAACATGACTCGGTTAAATTTTGTAAGGGATTTAATAGGGACTTTTTATTTCCCAGGGACTAATCTGACCTCTGCAGTTTTTGTGAGGGACTAAAATGGGACTTCACTCTTAATTATATTTTAAATACTTCTAATTACATCTAATAGACCCAATTTACATCTTAATGGACTATCTAGTTAATTAATTTTTTTTAATTATTTTATTTTTAGAAAAGAGAGCCCCATTTGATAAAACATAAAAATGAATCTTCCTATCTAAAATGATAATGGTCTTATAAATATAAATATGATTTTAATCAAACGTAAAGAAAAAGAATTAGTAGAATAAATCGGATTGACTATTAACATAAATGCGGGCAAATTTGGGGTATGACACTCTCTATTACTATAGTATCTATTGCGATTCTAAAATCACAATTATACAACGTCACTTTCGACACCAAATTTACGGTTACAACACCATTTTTCACGAAACACAGCAACAAAGCCATAATTCATGCAATATAAGCCATACAATACACATACAACATACATCAACAAGAATCATCATTAAACATACATCAATTTACCAATTTCTTGGAAATTCCTCTTCAAAACCTAAGTTATCAATACAAACCCAAAACCCCCATTCTTACATACAAACCATCATACCCAACCTTATAGAGTTGGAACCCCAGCCTTACCTTGGATTGAAGGTTGCTCTACTCTTTCCATGGAATCCTTGCCCTAGTCTCTTTGTGTCTTTTCTCTTCTTTGTCGTTCTTTGTTTTCACGTTCTCCTAATTTTCCCAATTCTCTTTTCCTTCTTATTATAGTTAACCCTTCACTAATTTATATTTCACTCGTGAGCTTAACCAAAACACTCCCACTAATTCTTATGCTAACACAACTTATTGCTCAACTAATGACTTACTCTTTTATTCTATTAGTAATATTATCCAACTATGTACTTAAATAGCATAAATACTTATAATTTACCAATAAATCACTATTTCATCAAATAATTCACAAACACATAATTAAACAATTAAATAAAATAAACGGGTGTTAAACTATCTACCTAACCGACAATCTTATCCAGCACCAACATACATAACACATTGGCGGACATTCACTTGTTCGGGAGAAGGTCACTCGTGGTCAAGTCCATGTTCTTCATGTTCCTTCTCGGCGCGCACCAGATTGCTGATATCGTCACTAAAGGCCTCCTTATAGTTCTTTTTGAAGATTTATGGAACAGTATAAGCATTTGTCAACCTCTAGCTTTAACTGTGAAAGTGTGATAGAATATGTATGTATGTGTTAAGTATATAA